>NC_056751.1:624263863-624451363 GCF_019279795.1 Protopterus annectens | reverse complement strand
GTCTCTCCAGTTGCTGCAGGTGTCGGGTAAGGTACATCCCAAAAGGGGCATTGTATTCAATTATGGGCCTGATGAGTGACCAGTAGAGGGGCACAATGACCTCTCTTGATCTAGATGCGAACCCTTTCGTGATAAGGTGGGCTATATAGAAGGTCTTTCTAACCACTTTGGCAACGTGATTATCAAAGGAGAGATTACTATCTACGTTGATCCCCAAATCTCTAATTACTTCTTCCGTACTTAATGGATTACCACCTATGTGGTAATTTGTGGGCACCTTGTTATTCCCAAAGGGGATGACTATGCACTTTTTAGCATTTAGCTTGAGGCCGTGGCTCTGGCACCAAGCATCCGTCTCTGTGAGACCCTTTTGGAGAATGTTTGTGTCAGCTGAAGATTCGATTATGGCCCCCAGTTTACAGTCATCTGCGAACTTTGTCAGCCATTATCCCCCCGTGTTAGCCTGAACCTCAGAGAAGTATATACCGAACAAGAGAGGTCCCAGAACTGAGCCCTGTGGGACGCCACTTGTAACTGGTTTGGATTCGGACATGGCACCTGCGATTCTGACCATGTGGGTTCTATCTCTGAGCCAGTTTGCAACCCATCTTGTGATATAGGGCTTGATATTTAAGCTGGTAAGCTTATTTATGATGCCCGAGTGGGGTATTGTGTCGAAGGCTTTTGCGAGGTCCAGGTAGGCTGTGTGGACTACCTTGCCCTCATCTATGGCTTTGGTAACTGTTTCAAAGAAATCAACTAGGTTTAAGAGGCAAGATCTGCCCTTAACAAAGCCGAATTGGGTAGGGTCCAGTGTCTGGAGGCTCCCAATGTCTTTGTTTATGAGTTCCATGATAATACGCTCCATAGCTTTACAGACCAGACTAGACAGGCTTATGGGGCGATAGTTTCTAGGGTCCGTTGTGGCACCAACTTTGTGGAGTGGGACCACTGTAGCTGTACGCCATTCTTTGGGTACATATCCTGTAGTAAGGCTAAGTTTGAACAGTGACTTAATGTGCGGGTTCAGTTCTTCTTGGAGCTCATGTAAGACACAGCCTGGGACACCGTCCGGTCCCATAGATGCTGTGTTTTTTGCTTTGGAGAGGGCAGCTTTCACCTGTGCATCTGTGATGTCAGGGAGGTTACATTCAGTTGGGATAGGCGTTTGCTCCTTTGGGGGGAAGGGGAGATGTTTGCGCTGAATCTGTCTGCCAGGATGTTGGCTATGTCTGTAGGTTCGGTATATTTTGTACCATTATGCAACAATTCAGAGCATATCTGGGAGTTTCTGCCCATGTTTCTGACATAACTAAAGAAGGCCTTGTGATTATCTTTAGTGTCTAGGGCAATTTTTCTTTCTAAACTGGCCTTTGATGATTTTATGAGGGATCGAAGTTTCTTGCTAATACTGATCATAGATGCCTTCCCTTTTTGGGATTTTGCTCTGTCATGTAGTAACTTCCTCCTTCTGCTGTATAGCTTATTTATGGCCGGGGTCCGCCAGACCGGTCTCCTGTTTTTGGAGGAGTGAGTCTTGGTTTTATTTGGGATAGAACAATCCATGCATTCCTGCAGGTGCTCATAGAATGCATTTGTAAAGGATTCTGAGGATTGGGCTGTATTATCCTCTGGCCCAGGGGCTTTGAAGGATTCCACCTCAGTCTTGAGAAGTGCAAAGTTGGCTTTTGTGAAATTCTTTACAGTGATTTCCTTGGCTGGGGGTGGGGATGGGATATGGATGTCCAGGGAAATTTGTTTATGGTCTGATCTTACCAATGAGGGGGTTACCTCTGGTGTGGAACATAGAGTCCCCGTGTTGGTGATGACCAGGTCCAATATGTTGTTCCCTCTTGTGGGAGTGGTGACCAGTTGTTCCATTGCGTTAGAGTTTATAAATTCAAGGAACCGTTGGGCGAGGGTGTTTGGGCTTGAGTAGTTTTCCCAGTCAATGTTTGGGTAGTTGAAGTCACCCAATAACATAGTGTTTGGAGAGACCTTCATATTCTCCAGTGTTCTCAGGAATGCCAAGTGGGGTTCCTGTAATAGGGAGGGTGTTCTGTAGCAGGCTACAAACTGAAAGTCAGTTTTGCCCACTGTTATTTGCACATGGATGGTTTCCGATGCTTCGTGCAGTGCCACTAACCTGGAGGTGTAGGTATCTTTGATGAATATAGATACTCCCCCTCCTTTTGTGCTTCGGTCCGAGTTTTGGGGCTGAAACGCATGGTATGAGTTATAACCTGCTAGTGCTGGGGTACTCTCAGGAGTCTTGAACCAGGTTTCTGTTACTGCACAGACATCGATTTTCTCCATACTGAGGAGAGTCTTGAGTGCGTGCATCTTGAGGTTTAGACTTCTGGCATTGAGTAGCATTACCTTTAGTTTTTTATCTTTGGGTTGTCTATGGAGGTGGGTTTGTCCTTTGAGCCTTGCCTAAAAAAGGCACTATGGGGGTGGCAAGAGCCTTGGTCAGTATACGAAAGCCTAAGGGTGACAGGTGCAAGCCGTCCCTAGCGAAGCAACGTGGCTTGTCGAGCATGTCATCCCAGGCTGACAGACACTGGATCCCCTTTGAATGACACCAATACTTTAGCCAATTGTTGAAACTGATCATTTTGTCTTTATACTGTGGCATCATTCTTGGTGAGGGCAAGATGCTACTCAAAGGTCAGGGACATACCAGCCTGGGCTACATGGTCAGAGAGCTCCTCTATGTCTCTTTTCATGTAGTTCAGGGAGGTACGTCTCAGGTATGTATATTTATTAATGGGAGTCTATGCCCACAGTTATATTTCTATATATTAAATATATCATCTCTTGCAGATTGTGTCTATAAGCATGAGACAGCTGTTTCAGGGAATGAGAACATATGGAGACAGACACATGTGAATAAAAGTGGTATAGTGGACTTTTCACTGGATAAGAATTAGTAATAATGCAGGCCAATAGCATAACTATTATACATGAATATATGCATTATACTATAATAAAATTATTAAATTGTAAATTATTTAAACCTTAGAATGTTACTTCTGGCTTGGTTAGAATTATAAAAATCCTGTTTTTATGGAGGATCTCACATATTATTTTGACTGTTTTTATGCTTACTATTTATAGCATGTTTCTATAACAGACTTCTGTTTTGTACACCATTTTCTATATGCATACCTCTCAACCTCTTAGCTCTAGAAATCTGGACAAAGCTAAAAATAATGGGGGACAAAAGCCAAGAAATAGGGGCAGATTTTAAATATAGTTTATAAACTTTTGCATTAGAACATATTTTCTGAAGGATTTGAAGTCTGAAACTCAAATGCCTGCCATTATTTAATGACTTTGGTTGGAAGCTGTTGAAGACTGGGAGGGGCAGAGGGTGAGAGGGGCACTTTGTAATCTAAAAAAGGGCATTTTTTTAAAAACTATTTACTACCACAACATAGGTTCACTTGGAGGACTATTTAAGCTTAGCCAATTCCCTTTTGGTGCTTGAATTAACATTTCCTGATTGGTCTTACCTATCCCATGGCTGATAAATGTATATTAGCCCAAGTGAGAATAACTGTGATCATACCATAAATAATTTGAGGGGACCCATGTAAGGAATGCAGCATTTAGGAACTGCCTCTATCCATTAGTGTCATGAGGTGCAATCCTGGAGTACATTTTCTAATAAGAACAAACGGGCCAGCACCAAAACCCACAAAATTATTTAATATATAAAAATATAACTGTGGGCATAGACAATCATTAATAAATATACATAACTCATAACACCCAAAGGGTGAAAAAGCAAAAGCATACCGGTTTCAGCATATAGCCTTCATCAGTGCTACCTAGCTAAACATATTACAAACAGTTTATATACCATAACATCTAACTAGTGCACCACACAAATAGCCAATCACAATTGTTCATTAAGTCCTGGAGGGAATAGGGCTCCTAATTTAATTATCCACATCCTTTCCTTAAAGTTCAAAAAACAATGTAAATCCTCTGAGGATGTGTTTTGCTTGTAAATTCTATCTATGATTGTAAATCTAAATATGGGAGAAGGATGTTTTAACTGATGTTTATGTAAAGCATTTGTGCTTCTGTGGCATTTAATATCACTAGTGTGCTCTGATATTCTAAATTTAAAAGGGAGACAAGTTTGCCCTACATAAAAGGCAGAACAAGTGCAATTCACTAAGTAAATAACCCAGTCACTGCCACAGTTGCCAAAAACTTGAATGTCATACACTTTGGAACAATTGAAAGAAGTAAATGAACTTTGTTTAGGTACCATCTTATAAAACCTGCAGTGTCCATGCAGAAAACAACCCCTTAATGGGCCCCCTTGTAATGTAGTTTGTATCATGTTCTGAACACCCTTATTTCCCTTTTTATAGTGGTTGAAACAACCACCCATGTTTTTTCCTCTCCTGTAACTAAACCTATGTCTGAGTGGTAAAATGTGGCTAATCTATCCTCCATATGTAAAACTTCCCAATGTTTATGTATAATGTGTTGAAGATATCTAGTATTACCACCAAATTCCATAATAAATCTGGGACATGAATCAGATGTATGGCTTTTATTCCTATATGAAAGAGTCTGCTTTCTACTGACTTGTTGTACCATCCTACAAACTGAGTCTACATCTTGTTTTCGATAACCTCTGTCATGGAATTGTTGAGCCATGTCACGTGCCTGTATATTATAACTGTCCAAAGTCGAACATATTCTTTTAAGTCTTAAAAAATGAGACTTGGGAATATTCTTTATGACATGGGGAGGGTGACAGCTGGAAGCATGCAACAAATTGTTAACTGGGGATATTTCCTATAAACATTACTACTAAGTGTACCATCTTCCAATACTTTAACCTCAGCATCTAAGTCTCCAGATGGTCATTCAGTGTGAATTGAATCCTCATTTGTTTTCATTGAGATACTCAATGAACCCACTCAAATATTGCTCATCTGAATACCAGATTAACCAACAGTCATCTAAGTTAGTGACGCCAGATGTCAATCTCCCCAAGAAATAAATTGTGGCTGGCATCATATATTAAATGGTGTTCCACATAACCCATGAACAGATCCGCATAAATGGGAGTGAAAGACGTTCCCATTGCAGTACCCTTTAGTTGTAAGTAGCAAACATTGTCAAAATAAAAAACATTTTTGTTCACCACATGTTCTGTTAGACATAGGAGGAATGTGTTGAATCCTGGTGAGTATAGGGAAATACTTGAAAGTCAAACCTCAAGCACCAATAGACCCGCCCAGTGTGGAATGTTTGCGTATAATGCACTAACATCTAACATGCATAATAACCAACCCTTTTCCAACTGCATGTATCTATGATGTTCAAAAATTGTGTGGTATTCTGAATCCATGCTCTTACATGTGCCAACAAAGGTTTCAAATATTTTGTCAAATATTCTGAGAGAGGTTTCGTCAAGGATCCTCTCCCCGACACTACTGGTCTACCCAGGAGGTTTTTCATAATTTTTATGTATTTTGGGTAGCATGCTAAAGATTTGTCTGGCAGGGTTTACCACCATTAAGTAAGCCAAAGTACGAAAATTGTCTATTTCTTGTTTAAAAATACTAGTTGGGTCCAAATCCATGCGCTGGTAGTATTTCTGATCTGAAAAAGACAGTTCAGTTTAGTGATAACAAACAAGGCACTTTTCAGCCTAATTTCAAAAGAGAGAGAAAAAAATCTAAAAATCTATATTAAAAAAGACCAAATCTATATCAGATACATCAGGAGATGAGTTTTCCTCGAATACTGACAACGAATGTGTGGTTTCACACAGTTCCCCACCTACAAAAAAGGGTAATGTGGATTTCCCTTTAGGAAATCTAGGTGGGGAGGGAGAAAACATAGAGGAGCCAGGAACAAGTCTGGAAGCCATGTTGACTACACTAACACACAGATAAACAGTTGTTTGAAAGTTCACAACATTTCATCTTTGGAACTAACACAAGTAGAACACCATTTGTTGAATAAAGGCATGGTATATGCTCCAAAATTTATGGTGTCAGAATATTCTTTTGCACAAGATGTTATTGGTTTCTGCTGTAAATTAAATCTGAAGTTATATTTCGAGAATTCTGAACATGGTGTTGATGACTTACATACTCTTAGGTTCAGGACTTCAACTTTTGTACCTCCTATGAACTAAAATGTAGCCATTTTTCAGAATCTAATATTGAAAGAATTACATTTTTCAATGTTAGATATGCAGAATATCATCAGGATAATATCACAAAAGATGGATGTATGGCTTTATACAGATTGAGTAGGAACAAGGATATAGTAATTAATCAAGAGGACAAAGGGGGAGTAGTGGTAGTATGGGACTGGCATAGGTATTATAATGAAGCCATTAGCCAACTTTCAGATCAGCAATGCTACCAGCACATGGATTTGGACCCAACTAGTATTTTTAAACAAGAAATAGAAAATGTTTGTACTTTGGCTTGTGAAGAAGGTATTATATCCAAGCAGAACAAACATTACTTAATGGTGGTAAACCCTGCCAGACAAATCTTTTACATGCTACCCAAAATACATAAAATTATGAAAAACCTCCCGGTAGACCAATAGTGTTGGGAAGAGGATCACTGATGGAACCTCTCTCAGAATATTTGACAAAATATTTGAAACCTTTGTTGACACATGTAAGAGCATAGATTCAGGATACCACACAAGTTTTGAACATCATAGATAGCGTGCAGTTGGAAAAAGGTTGGTTATTATGCATGTTAGATGTTAGTGCATTATACACAAACATTCCACACTGGGCAGGTCTATTGGTGCTTGAGTTTTGACTATCAAGGATTTCCCTATACTCACCAGGATTCAACACATTCCTCCTATGTCTAACAGAACATTTATTTTGACAATATATGCTACTTACAGGTAAAGGGTACTGCAATGGGAGCGTCTTTCACTATCATTTATGCGGATCTGTTCATGGGTTATGTGGAACACTATTTAATATATGATGCCAGCCACAATTTATTTCTTGGGGAGATTGACATTTGGCACCACTACTTAGATGACTGTTGGCTAATTTGGCATTCAGATGAGCAATATTTGAGGGAGTTTGTTGAGTATCTCAATGAAAACAAATGGGAGATTCAATTCATACTGAATGACCATCTGGAGACTATTACCTTTTTAGATGCTGAGGTAAAAGTACTGGAAGATGGTACACTTACTAGTAATGTTTATAGGAAACATCCCCAGTTTAACAATTTGTTGCATGCTTCCAGTTGTCACCCTCCCCATGTCATAAGAACTATTCCCAGGTCTCAATTTTTAAGACTTAAAAGAAAATGTTCGATTTTGGACAATTATAATATACAGGGACATGAGATGGCTCAATGATTCCATGTCAGAGGTTATCGAAAACAAGATGTAGACTCAGTTTGTAGGATGGTACAACAAGTCAATAGAAAACAGACTCTTTCATATAGGAATAAAAGCCATACATCTGATTCATGTCCCAGATTTATTATGGAATTTGGTGGTAATACTAGATATCTGCAACACATTATACATAAACATTGGGAAGTTTTACATATGGAGGATAGATTAGCCACATTTTACCACTCAGACATAGGTTTAGTTACAGGAGAGGAAAAAACATGGGTGGTTGTGGGAAATAAGGGTGTTCAGAACATGATACAAACTACATTACAAGGGGGCCCATTAAGGGGTTGTTTTTCGTGTGGACACTGCAGGTTTTGTAAGATGGTACCTAAACAAAGTTCATTTACTTCTTTCAATTGTTCCAAAGTGTATGACATTCAAGCTTTTGGCAACTGTGGCAGTGATTGGGTTATTTACTTAGTGAATTGCACTTGTTCTGCCTTTTATGTAGGGCAAACTTCTCTCCCTTTTAAATTTAGAATGTCAGAACACATGAGTGATATTAAATGCCACAGAAGCACAAATGCTTTACATAAACATCAGTTAAAACATCCTTCTCCCATATTTAGATTTACAATCATAGATAGAATTTAAAAGCAAAACACATCCTCAGAGGATTTACATTGTTTTTTTGAACTTTAAGGAAAGGATGTGGATAATTAAATTAGGAGCTCTATTCCCTCCAGGACTTAATGAACAATTGTGATTGGCTATTTGTGTGGTGCACTAGTTAGATGTTATGGTATATAAACTGTTTGTAATATGTTTAGCTAGGTAGCCCTGATGAAGTCCATATGCTGAAACCGGTATGCTTTTGCTTTTTCACCCTTTGGGTGTTATGAGTTATGTATATTTATTAATGGGAGTCTATGCCCACAGTTATATTTTTATATGTTAAATAATTTTGTGGATTTTGGTGCTGGTCCATTTGTTCTTGATGTCTATGGTTGGTTTGGGCCGTACACATTGCCATACCTGCATGGGACTTGATATTCTGTACATTTTCTATTACCCATCCTTAAATCCAAGTTGCATTTGAATATGGACATTGATGAGCTTTGTTTTACTTGAATGGATAATCTGTTCTGCAACAGTGGTAGCCTTGTCTCTCCATCTCTCCACAGCATTCAGTTTAGATACCTGGATTGAGTATTTCTGATGCCATTTGACTTGCTGATGTTCTGTAGGTCCATCAGTATTAGTTTGGAGGATGCCTCATATGCCAGACTTAGGTCACCTCTAAGCACACTGTAGGATACTGAGTATAGTAATAAATCTTTGAGGTGCTCCATGAAAGACCTATTGTTTCAGACGTATATCCTTTTAGTAAGATATCTCTGTGGGTATTCCAGTTGTTGCATGGGTCTGGACAGCTACATGCCAATGTGGGCATTACACAAACTGATTGACCTAATGAGGACTGTAGATCTAGTCATGATTAATTTGTTTATAAGGTGCACAATGCAGAAAGACTTTCTTATAACTCTGGGCACAAGTTGGTCAAAAGTTAGGTCACTATACGCACAAGTTCCGAAATGTCAAACAACTGGGTAACTTCTCAGGGGGCATTGTCAATTTGGTAGTTCCCTGCAGTAAATGACCTCCCAAAGGATATGATAATGTATTTTTTGAAGTCTAGTTTCATTTCATAATTCTGGCACCAGTTATTGTTTGGGACAAACCTTCTTGCATGATGGTTTAATTATTTGGGGAGTCACTAACTGCTCCTAGCTTGCAGTCATCTCAAACTTAGTCGGCCAAAACCCTTTGGTATTTCCTTTTACTTTTTTTTTTACTTTCATCCATTGCTTTGGTGACAAGAGTAAAGCTTAAAATTTGCCCTTGATTTTCAGCCTTTCACACTTTTTCCCCGATTCTTACCCTAAGAGGTTGAGAGATCAGAGCATATGTTTGACTGTCCCTAATTTTGTTATATTTTTGGTCTGTTCCTCATTTGTGTGAATTTCTGGCAAATTTATGACGACTGCAAAACTTAAATAATGCAACACTTGAGTTTCAGGCAAACACTGGGCCCTTTGCTAAACAAACAATACTGTCATGCAATGAAAACAGACTTGGCATGAGCAGTAAACTTTTCTGCCCTTGAAACTCACATTCATTGAAACAGCATGAAAACCAACATTCATTTTGCATCTGGACAGTGGAGGACTAAGCTTACCTCTGGGCTGTTTTCAAACCATAGGCTCCTTACACATTTTTAGGGCCATGCATACATGTATGCATTCTTTGATTCATCTTCCTGATTGTATTAAATTATATTCCTTGTATAATACAGCACCACTTGTTAGAGTATGCTTTAAATTTGTAGTTTTGAACAGTCTTCTGGTAAGCAATGAAACAAAATGTATGAACCGATAATGGCAAAACTACCCATTTCAGAAAATTTCAAACATAAAAAGGCCACTCAAACTTCTGTCATTACAATCCACCATTATCAGTAAATATGCAAAATTTCTGCAGAAATAAGTCATATAAACAATTCCACATTACAGGGATCTGTAACTAATGAAGAGGTTGCTGCTAGCAAACAACTTTATATTTCATTCTTTCAGCTACAAATAAAGTGCCTGTTGCACTTGAAGAATCATTTCCCTATGTTTCATTAAAAAATGATCAGCTAGAGATATTGCAATAGGGAATGGATTGCAAACTTATAATAGGTCCATAGCTACTAGGTAACTCCTCCAAAGTAGGACATTCACAGGATTGCACCATCCACTCCCTTTGAAGTACAACACAGGACAGTATCAGCAATTTGTCTGCATACTGTAGGAGTAGAACCCACAGCTTTCTGCATCAAAAGCAAGTATACTACGTGTTGTGCTACTAACAATGCAAACACAGACTTTGTCTACAAATACACCTTCTCAGAGTCTGCGTGACTTTGTAAGCACTATATCTCCAGTTGTGATGAGGAGACACATCAGTGACGCAGAGGGTCTTACCCCGTGTAAAAAAGACCTTCTACCTACCAATCACGAATACTTCTTTAGTTGAGCAATCAGTAGCAAGTTAATGATACTTACATGTGTTCAAACTAATAAAGAATGTCCCTCTAGAGCCATGACTGTTACCATAAAAATATAAAGAGCTCAAATGTTCTGCATATATCATCACAGTGGTTGCTTTCATTAGATTCAAAGTCTTAAAATGAAAGTGATAATTTTTGTAATATTTTTCAAAAACATACATCAATAACCATTCAAAAATGCACACAACATCAACAGCATTTTTGTTTCTTATGAGGCCAGGCAGTTCTGTTAACACTGATTGATTGCAGAGACATTTACAGAAATACAAAAATGATAAGCATTTATATAAATTTATAAGCACGTCATTTAATATACTACTAGCTCTTCCACAAAAAGTATCACACACAGGTGTGTTGCCAATCAAATATGCTTTAAGTGTGATATCTTTCACTTGTTTGTAATCTGGTTTTGCAATCTATTAATATAAAATGAAGCAGCAATATTAAATGTTGACCAGAATTGGTGCAAATTAGCCATTAGTCTAATCCAGTCACTTTCCATGCATCATTAGTCTAATCCAGTCACTTTCCATGCATCATTAGTCTAATCCAGTCACTTTCCATGCATCATTAGTCTAATCCAGTCACTTTCACTTTCAATGAAACCTGAAAGTCCTGACAATTGTAAGTAATTCATTTACCTGCAGGCCCCTTCTTTTTGTTCTTCTTTCCTTTCTTTCTCATGTTCAGCTGGCTGAAGGCCTCTGCTGCTTTCTGCAGCTGGGCTACAAAGACCTCAATATCATCCAATGTGCAGTTCAAAAGTTGCTACACAAAAATTAAATAAAAGTTTGTTAAAATATGAAAATGATTAGAAGCATAGTATGCAGGTCATTAGATATGAACAACAATTTCATTCTTAAACTTATTTCCTTTATTTTTTCAATTTTGTTGGCCCATGCCTCCTGACACATTGATTGCTCTTGATTACATGTATATTAGGACACCAAAAGAAGGCGGGAATAATTGGGGATTGCAACCATTAACTAAGTGCATCTTCTATTGTATTGAAACAAATATGAACTACTCTGTATTTCAAACTCTCTACTACCTAAATGATTGTACCTTCTTTCAAATGAGCTCTTTACCCCCTGGGCTAGGGCTGAAATAGAAATACACCCTCATTGGATCAGTTCACTACTCCAGTCAACACAAAATAAAGAAAATGAGTAAGCATCCCTCAGTGGGCCAGAAAGTGTGTCTGGATCCAGTGTGAGTTGTGCTTTCACACACCACCCAGTGGACAGCTTCACAGACAGGACCCAGGAAGTTAGATTTGGGGAGTCCAACTGTACAAAGAGGCCAGTCACAAGCAGAGCCCCTTAGGGATCAGTCCTGGGACCATTCCTTTTTGGCAATTACTTCTCTGAAGTCAAGGCCAATGTCAGTGGCCTCTGGATGACTAAATTTGCAGAAGACTGCAAATTAGGAGCAATCGTGGAATCCCCCACCAAGACAGATGTTCTCCAGAAAGGGCTGACACAGACAAATAACTGATGCCAGAGCCATAGACTTAAACGGAATGGCAAAAAATGCATAATAGTATCCTTCGGGAAATCATCTACCCCCAGTAGTTGTCATACTGACAACACAGCCCTAAGAGTTGATCCAGTGGTCAGGGACTTGGAGCACATATAGACAGTAATTTAGCCTTTCACCATCACATGTTTACAGTAGTGAGGAAATCATTCTATGTCATGCAACTTGTATGGCACCTAGGTACAAGGAAGTCATTGTTCCACTGTATTTTACACTCATCAGGCCTATCATTGAGTATAATGCCCCCTTTGGTATGTACCTACCCAGACATATCCAGTAATTGGAATGTCCACAGAGGATCCTCATGAAAGGAATGCAGGGCGTAAGTAAACTGTCCTAGGCAGACTGCCTCAAGGCCCTATCCCTGTATTCTGTCTCCTGCAGGCTGTTGAGGGGAAGTCTTTACCTAGTATACAGGGTATTGTCAGACCCCACTCTGATGGACCTTGTGCATATCAGCAAAACAAACAGCACCAGAATTACCTATTCTAAAGACTTAAACTTTGCCTGTGATATAAATAGGATCTGCTGGAGAGACTGGTATGTATCCCAGAGACTATCTCTTTTCAAAAACAGGCTTCCCATCCACATGAAGCAGAGTTCCTTCCTAACCCAATTCAAGTGTAACTTGGACAACTGGATAGGGAACAGGGAATATCATCTTATGTCTCTAATGGACAAAGGCAGCCTGTAAATGGTTACATCTCCCATGTCCCTGCTTGTAAATGTTTCATCTCCGAAGTCCTGTTTACATTTATCAATGGAACCAGAGCTTGTCAGAGATTTTTGGATGCATGGTTAGGCTTAAAAAGAGTCTTGTGGTCATTAGCCTAGTAAATGCCTATGAACTAATATTCCTCATCTTTCACTTTTGATGATTACTACATCCTAGATAGCATGTTTATTTTATTTTTATTATTCAGTGTTTGTTAAATATGTAGGTGGACTGGTCAAAGATCCTTTTTAAACACAGCTTGAGCACAAGGCATAACACTACACACACACACACACACACACACACACACACACACACACACACACACACACACACACACACGCACATGTATGTGACATTTGTTGCTGCTGTTTCATTTTTTGACCATATTCTTGAGATGTCTCTTTGGTCAACACTTTCCTTAAAGGAAAACCACACCCACAGACTCAAAAAACATGTTTATTTCACCATGGTTTGGTGTTTCCTACATCTAGGACTATTTATAGGTTTTTAAATATTTTTATATGTAATTTCTGAGTCTGACCACATGGGGTCTGGCATCTTGAAGTAATTCTGATTGTTTAGCCTGCCTCTAGGTACTTCACAATGCAGTGCTTGTCTGTAAAACGTTACATCATGCAGGCCTCTTTCTTCCTAAAGCTCCTGTCACTGCATTGATTTTACATGCATACACTGCTGTCTTTCAGTCAGTTAGTTTTAACTAACATTTCATGCCATTCAATAACTACTTAAAACACAAACAGTGCAAATGCCACAGAACAGACTTTCAAAGTACTTTTTACTGCTGTTTCTTTTTAGAACGGCTAAACTGCAGTTTTTTTTGTAAAGCCTGAATTGTACTACTATGACTCATCTCCCATCCCGCTTCATAACTAATTTCCCTAGCTGTCAAAGTGCTAAGGGTTATTTGAGCTGCTATATGCTTTGATTGACAGCTCACAGCAGGAGACTTGACTCACGTAC
This sequence comes from Protopterus annectens, assembly GCF_019279795.1. Lineage (NCBI taxonomy): Eukaryota > Metazoa > Chordata > Ceratodontiformes > Protopteridae > Protopterus > Protopterus annectens. The sequence goes on along the minus strand of NC_056751.1, from coordinate 624,437,639 downwards.
CATTTCCTTGTTCTACCTTTACTTTCTGTATGGGTAGGGGAAGGACCAGGGAGCTGTGACATTACAGCATGTGTGGGTTTTTAGGACAGTCATGGTGATGTCAGTTTGGGGAGGGAATTGGCCAGAAGACTACCTGTATTCAGTGCCCTTGATGACATCAGTGAATTGGAGACTATTTTAGGGTGGAATAAAAGTTTTTTTGAAAGTGAAAACAACGCAGTATGGTAAGGTACTGTTCTAGTGGAGACAAACAGTTAATTTAAAATATTTTAAATGCTGTGTTGTTGTTTACTCATAGCAGGGACAGTAAATAGGGAGAAAAGGACGGAGAAGTTGAGCTTCTAATAACATAATCTCATTATTGTCCTTAAGCCATAACTCTGGTTGACTATAACAATGGAAAGGGTGATTCCACTTTGATTACAGTGGAGTTAGTCTATATGTTAGTGAAGTAAAAGAATGAATTCCACCACATTAAATCTTTTTGTCTTTTTTAGGCATCATTGTCTACATTGACTAGATTATTTAGTGTTTTCAACCTGCCATGGTTTATGAAGTACTGAAATTCTGCCTTGTGTGAGTCACCTTTGGTACATTGGGACACAGTTAGTGCAGAGGACTAAGGGTATGAGCTGTTAATGAGCAGTTTTCCATAGTCCAGGATTTCAACATTATAAGAAACAAGAGTAATGCTACTCAACGCCAGAAGTCTAAACCTCAAGATGCATGCACTCAAAACTCTCCTTAGCATGGAGAACATATCCATGTGCAACTAACAGTGGGTAAAACTGCCTTCCAGTTTATAGCCTGCTACAGACCACCCTCCCAAACACAGGAACCCATACAATAGAAGGAGAAGAGACTACATGAGCAAAAATCCCAAAAAAAGGCATGCATCTCTGAGTATTAGCAAAAAAAAACTACGCACCACTCAAATCATCATAAGGCCAGCAAGAGAAAGAAAAAAATTACAGGACACAAGGGGATAATCACAAGCTTTTTTAGTTATGTTAGGAACCTGGGTGGAATTCCCAGATATGCTCATGACAAAAATACACTGAGCCCGCACATTGCCACAAACATAGCTGAGCTGACCAGTTCAGTGCAAACCCCCCCTCCCCCAAAAAAGGCAAATATCTATCCCAACAGAGTGCCCCCCTTACATCTCAGATGCTCAAGTAAGGCTAAACCCAAACATAAAACTACTGTTCAATCTTAGCCTTTACTACAGGATATGTGCCAAAAGAGTGGCGACAGCAACAGTGGTCCTCTCCACAAAGGTGGTGCCTCAACAGATCCTGTATGTCACTAGATGGGTTGCAAACTGGCTCAGGACAGAAACCCACATGGTTAGAATTGCTGGAGCCATGTCAGACTCCAAACCAGTTACAGATGACTGCAAACTGGGTGCCATAATCAACCAGACAACTGTGCCAGAGCCATGGCCTGTGTATAGTCATCCCCAAACAAAAACAAAGTGCAAAAATTACCACCACATGGTAAGGCATTATACAGAAGAAAAGTCATTAAGGGATTAGGACCAAGTTGATAGTAATCTCTCATTTGACAAACCACGTGGCCAAAGTGGTTAGAAAAACATTTTATATAGCCCACCTAATCATGAAGGGATCAAAGGGCAAACAGATGCCCTATGCTGCCCCGGTTAAAAAAAAACCAGCTCTACTCAGTGGCATACACATACTGCTCAGCAAAAAAATCCATCCCAGCCTCTGGCGCTTCGAGGGACTGAAACCTCAGCACTGAAATAAATAGGACATGCTGGAGGGACAGATCACTCTAAATAAAATCCCCAGTCCAGCAGAGGTCCCACTCCACATTTCTCTCCTTCAAGAGGAATCTGATGAGTGGATGGGAGATCATAGGTTTACCTTAATAAAATGGGGAAAAAACCAAGCACACTCTGGCTAGGCTTATAAATGCCCTAGGGCAGATAGCCTAGTATGAAGCTATGAACCTATGATTGCCTCAGCTTCCATTTGCTTAATCTGTGACCTGAGCAAGTCACTTAACCAAACAGTGCTCTGGAGTAATTGGGAAATAGGGCTAGAGTAGGCTCCTCATTGGTCTCTCAGACTGTTTACCTACCAACTACCTACGAAAATATCAAAATGTACACTGTCTAAGTATGCAATATATATGCATGTTTGGATAAGATGCCATTCTTAATTTTATAGAAGTGATTTGAATTTTTGTGGTTTGTAACATATGTCATTGTGTTAGATTATTCAGTTTTTCTGTTTTCACTGAATTTATGCTTCACAAAATGTAGTTTTATTATATGAATATTTCACCATCTTGTGTTTGTTTGAATCTTGTAAGATTTAATTTTCAAATGAATAAATACTGAGCTACTTGTGGCTGCACCAGAATTGTAAGCCAGTCCAATTGTATAGTATAAAAAGAAGGAACACCAAACTTCCAACAGGATACAAAACAGCTTCCAGTTTATTTAGCGCTTTCGTCTCTGAAAGTTCTGAGACAAAATAAACCATAACCACATGCCTATGGTTATACAATACTATTAATCAAACAATTAAACACATTTAAAGAAATAAGACATTTTTTTACACTTGAAGAAAAAACCTTGAAGAAAAACTTCCACTTCCATAAAAAATATTTTCAGAAGGCAGAACCATATCTACCTAACCAAAGCCTTTGTTTTTAATATAAGTACACTATATTTATATAAAATGCATTTTTGCTACAAGATTTAATTTTCAACTATAAGGAAAGTACTCAAATAAGCATATGTGTAAGCAAAGCATGGCTGGTTTCACCAAGCATGACATTTATCTAAGTGTGAATAGTGACACATTCTTGTAAAAAAAAAAAACACACAAATAATATAGCATTTTATAAACATATGCTAATTCAGTGAATGAAAAATTGTTGATGTTTGCTTAAGGTACACAAAAATTGTCATGTAGGATCTCAGTGCTTTCTTAAATACCAATCATTCAATTATGTGATGTATAAAAGGAGGGCTTAACTCAAGCACAGGCCTATATATGTAATGTGGGAATCTTTGACGGGAGCTGGGGTTCCGGATGATTTACTTGTCTAAGAAGAAGACATTGATGATGACTTTGAAGATAACTTGGAGGGCTTTGGAAAGCCTGGGTATTTCCTGTCAAAGTATATAGAAGTCATACCCTGAGAATATTCTGGGATAATCCTAGCATTGGCATGAAAGACTGTGCTTAATATTGGCACAAGAGGCTTATAATTTTTAAGAAAACAGCTGCAGTTCTTGAGCTTCAACCACCAATGGAAATGCACACTGCTTTTTGATAGACTTTTCAGCTGTTTTGTTAAAATTCCATACTATATTCATAAACACGTGCAATATACATCACTAACACAGAAAATGGCTTGAGACAGAATGCAAGACTAAACTGAATCGACAGTAACCATTGGTAACAAATACCAACAATATAACAAAGCAAATAACTAAGTCCATGTAACTGCAGAGTGAAATTCTTTCTCAGTAAGATAGCAACATCTAATAGCACTATTTGGACCAGAAGTTAACCAAATATGCATTACTCTTTTACCTGTAAGACTGACATTTGCATGCAGATTTTAGTTCCCAGAAATTTGGATTTGACCTCTACTAGCTATTGTTTATTTCTGATACATAGTAACAGCTGGTAACTGGGTACTATCATGGGTTATTATAGCAATAACCCATGCCTGGGTGTGGGTAATGCTGGATTTATCCACGGTTGGTGTGGTCTGGTAACGAGGGTGAAGGCCAAACAAAGCCAACCGTGGGTAAATACAGCATTACCCACACCCAGAAGTGGGTTATTGCTATTATACAATGACATTATTTAAGAAAAAAAATTACTTTTCTTAAATAATGGCATTGTATAATGCCTCCTTGCTGCCCTTCCGCAGCTGTCTGGTATTCTGCGGCAGTTCTGATGTACTGCGCATGCGTATGCCTATGCAGTGCATCAGAGCTGTGGGCAAAAGCAACGGAGAAAGCAAGATCTCTGTTGCTTTTACAAACTGTTTTGCTATGTTAAATGGGTTTAACATAGCGAGACAGCTTTAAAAAGCAACGGAGAACATTCGTTGATTTTTTTAAAGCTGTCTCGCTATGTTAAACTCGTTTAACATAGCGAGACAGTGTGAAACAACAGAGATCTTGCATTCTCCATTGCTGTAAAAAAAGAGTTATAGTAATGGAAAAAGTCCGGGCAACCGGACCTTTTTCCATTACTATAACTCTGATTTACAATGTGCATGCTGACCAATCAGCATGCATGTTTTTGAATATTAATGGAGGGGGGGGGGTCATTGTATAAATTAGCTTACTTAATACACACAGGAATAGTACAGACTTCTTATATTGAAATAAATGGATATTTACATTTCTGAAAGAAAATTAATATAAAACACATCACAATAATACCAACCTGGTTAAACATCTTCTTGGTGTGCAACTCAAACTTATGTGACTGTATAGAAGGTATTTGGTATGACAGTCTTCCAAAGATGGCCAGTTGTGAGAAGTGTAGTACAAGTGCTAACAATAATAAGGCCTTTAAACCTCCCTTTATGTGGCATTTCATTAAAAAGTTTCCTTGACCCCCAATAAAAGAAAAAATTAAAGTAGGCTGTAACAAATATTGTCTGTCAAATAAGTTTAGTTAACCACCTAAAAGATTAATTAAAGAAAAATTATTTAGAAATGGAAATATGGAAGAAATGTACTGAAAAAAATAAGGAAATCAATCTGGTTGGTAAAATATTTTATTACGAGCTATGCCAAGAAAGATTAAGAACACTATGAGATACATTCACTAGAAGTAAGGACAACAGAAACACCCTATTAAATTATATTACACAAAGCAATAAATAAGAAGAGGTGACTATAAATTTTATTTTCAATGACAAAGAAGTAAGTATCAAAAATAACATTGTAATGGAATAATGAAAAACAAATTTGATTTAGGTAATATGGTTAAACATACAGGATATAAGACAGTACATTTTAAACACAATAGAGACAATGCAATTAAAATATTCCTAAATTTATAGAACACTTGGCCTTTTCAAAAATACAAGTTGTTCATGGAAAAGGTTACTTATCAAGCATCTATAAAATAATTAAGAAAACAAAATTAAATCATACAGAGAATCTTTGTGACTACTATAAAATAAATAATCTAATGCCAAATGAGAATGACAAAAAAGTAATACGTCTCTCCACAAAGCAAACATTTTTTCATTGCAATGGAAACTATTCACATGGAAATTTATTCATAGGTCCTTTAAAATGCCACATAAAATGGAATCAAGGATTAAACAAAATATAGGATGTTGGAGATGTAAAAGAACTTGAAAGCAAACTGGTGGCATATGTTTTATGACTGTCATTTACTTAAACCATTTTTGGATAAAGTTATTTTTTCTTGCAAATAGTTTTTAATGGTAACTTCCATTTGTCTAAATATTTGATTTTGTTTAATTCTCCCATACCTCAATGTGTTGCTATAACAAAGTTTTTACTTTTATGGACACTGCTGGCTATAGTACTCAAAACCACTGCTACAAATTGGAAAAGTGAGATTTCACCCACATTTAAAGAATACAGAAACATTGTACTGAATTTATCATGAATGGAAATAAGAACCTCAGTTTTTCTTGCCCCAGATGCCAGGTGCCCCTCTAAGGAAGGCTATTTGCAGATATGCATTGCAAAACAAAACCAAACATGCACAGTACTATAAAACAAATACACCATAAATAGATCCCCAGCTAGCTATAAGAGGGTAAGTACCCAAGAAGTATACGACTGCAGATGCATACCCTATCGGACACTACATTTTATGGTAGGTACAAAACTGTACTATGTCCTTCAAGGATGCATCTGCAGTCAGCCAATCTGGGGTGGAGGTACTAGTAAAGGATGGGTATAAGGTAATTTGTAATGCTTAGCAAATGTATGCATGATTTCCTATCCATTTTGAAATTGTCTGTTTGAAATTGCTTTCCTTGTGCCCCAGCAGCATATGCTACAAACAGCTGGTCAAGTAGTAGTGCAACTGTCTGTATGTATGTCAGCAGTGTGCAGAAGTTTTTCCTTTTATTTTGTGTGGTTGTGGGAATGTAGGCAAGTGAATAGCTTGGTGGTTCAAAGACCCCTGGATACCACCTTTAAATGTAGGATTGGTTGGTTCTCAAATGAAACCTCTGTCCTGAAGATAAGAAATGTGGTACTGCCATTAGAGCTTGTAACAACTCAGATCTTTCTTGCTGAGGTTATGTGGCCAGAAGGAAGGCAGTTTTTCAAGACAGAAACTGTAGATCTGCAGATGCTGTTTCAAGGGAAAGGAAGGAAGTTTTTTCCAACACACATAAAAGGTCCCAAGAGTAGGTAAGAGGTGGTTTCCTTGGAGGGATGATTTTTTTCCTCCTCTTAGAAACTTCAGGAGGAGTGGATGAGAGAAGACAGGTGGATTAAACATTGTATTCTGCTGAAATTGCTGCATGTATCTTAATAATAGAAGAGTAAGACAGGCCATAGTGGAACATTCAGTATATGTTCAATGTTCATCACTGTCACTATCAGGAGCCCTTTGTTTTGTTGTGTGAAATTTCTTTTTTTTTTCCATTTTTTCCTGCCTTCCTTGGGAAGGAGTGCCGATCCTCCATAATAATATCCTTCACTCTCTGGGGCTTATCCTCCTGAGGAGGAGGTCATGGTATTTTCCAGGCAGTTAGCTGCAAGGTTTTCAGAGAATTTCCAGCTGAAAGAGAGAGTGTCCACTTTCCAACAGATCTATTTCTTCCTTCCCCATGATTATGTTATGAGTAAGAAGATGTCTGGGTGCAGCATCCATTCATTGTGCCATCATGATATTTCTGCTTAAGCTGTCTGCCAGTATATTGTCTGAACTGGGCACTGCAGCTATTGATTGAAAGCGAAAGTTATAGATTCATTGCCAGTCTGCAAAGCAAAGTAGGTATGGGTGCCTCCTTGCTTGTTTATGTACCACATAAGTCCATAAACTCCTTAGGTACCATTGCAATTTTCTTCATATGCAGCCTTGCTTGTGGGATCAGAAGATGCCATGTAACCAGGGTCTGCAGGATTTTCCTTCAAATTTCTTTAAGACCTCTTGAGCCATGGAACCAACTTCAGCCAGGCATGCCTACGTATGACTGCACGCAATTCATCTAACAAATACTCTTGGTACTGTATCATATGAAATTGACAATTTAATGCCCTCATGGAAAGAGTTGCAGAAGTGTACACTGGGCCCTGGGGAATAGCTTGTTGATCAGCAGAGTGGGCCTTGTCTGGAGGGAGAGAGTCAGGGCTGTACTAGCATCAGAGTACACATCATCAATAACATTCAAAACAGGAGCTATAGCTAAAGGCCTATGCTGAGGTAAATGTAAAAAGGTCCTTAATCTCTTTCTAGATCAGAGAAGTCCTGACCCTGCCATTGAAAATGTTCTCTCATAGAGTGTAAAGTCTCTCCAAAGGTAAACTCTTCAGGAGGGGAGGCCGAGGGAATAGATTCTTCAGCATCAGAATCCTCCTGGTGGTCTGACAGAGTAGAGCCATCAGTGGACTCATCTGAGGAGTGGGGATCAGAGGGCTCAACCCTGGGCCTTTTGTCTGGAGGTGGTTGAGAGCCCCTGTCCGGATGAGGTTGAGAACCGGAGATAAGATCCTCTGCTAGGCTAAGAATCTGTGAGCCAGTAGAAGGTCTCTGAGAGGTAACCTTGGAAGGCAAAGCTTTAGTAAGTTTAGCAGCTTTAGCCCTAGAGAAAGCCTTAATGGACATGGATGCAGGAGGTCTGGCTGCACCACGGAATGGTGTCGGAAGGTTCCTGGACACCAGTTTCAGTAGGCCTGACGCCCATGTGTGTCGGTCCTTGTCCTTCCATTTCTTAACTAAACATCTTGTAAGCAAAACTAGCCCCAAAGAATTGAAGGAAGCACAGGCTGAACAGGCCGAGAGGCAGGGAGGCAGTAAGAGTGGAAATCCTTATGAGGTATTTGTTTCCACAAGTTAAACAATTATTAACTTTATCTGACATCGGATGAGGCAAGAAAGAGTCCCTAGCTGAATCACAGGAGCTGGCAACTGCTTCGCTTCGCACCACGCGGCAAGAAAGACTGAGTGTCGGCTGATGCTTTTATACCCCAGGACGCCTGACGCCGGGGAAAGTGCGACATCAGCCGAGGCCAGACCCAGACTTTGTCCGATCAAGGGCTGCCTGAGGCAGGACAACCCATATGTGATGACTGCAGATGCATCCTTGAAGGACATCCATTAGAATGAGAACAGAAAGAATCACATCTTATTACAACTCATGGAAGAAAGCAAATGGAATAATGGAGAGACATGTCTGTGCTACCTAATGGCATGAAGTTTTAAATGTAAAAATGTGTAATATCTTTTTAATTTAGACACATTTGTAAATAGTTTGTTTAGATTTTATAGTTGTTTATATAGTTAACCTGTAGAAATTATGTTTTATACTGCAAAGTTACGAAATTACATTCATTTTGTAAAATCAATAAAACATTTAAGCAAAAAAAAAAAAAAAGTAAAATTACACATCTACCATCCATTTTGCTAATGTCTGCAGAAGTGATATGAGTAAACCAGGTCATTCAGTCTCAGGGAGTACATAGGTTCATAGGTTGGTACTAGGCTATCGGCCCTATGGCCTATACAAGCCTTGCCATAACAATTCCCTGGATATTTCTTCCCACAATATTTACTTTCCTGAACCCCTCTATAGGTTCATATTCATATTATTGACTTGTTAGGAACCTGTGGTTTACAAATGTACATTTTGAGTGTGTGGTATTTCCAGCAAAGGTTTTAAGACTTTCTAAGAAAAAAATAGCACTAGTGTGGACTACACTGTAAAAAAAGTCATAAAAATATAGAAACTCATTGTCTTCTTGTACAAAGTGAGCATCTTTCCCATTTGTACTCTAATACTGGCAACATTATAGAAAAGCTGTTATTAAAAGTACTGTTAGAAGAATTTTCTGAAATCAGAATAATATCCACCAACAAACATATATCACCTACAAACCCTTCTTAATATAGGTGTTTTAAATGGTATACAGGATTGCCTGCAGATACAGGTATTGTATAGTGACTTCAGTTCATCATTTGAGTAGATTGTGCACAGAACATTGCTAACCAGTTTAACAAAATTAGGGCTGCCTGGTATGTTTCATTTTGAGAAGCTTGGCTGGGTTTAAATTGGCTCCATGAGTCATTAGGTTATTATCCTACCATAACACTAAGATACTATGGTGCTGTCCCCATATCAGGGAAATTGGGAGATACTACCATACCACAATATGTGGTTGAACTACCTAAAAGAAAACAGATGTTCTTAAATTCTCTACTACAGAAACAAACTAAAAAATTTCCTCTTTGAGTCTTGGTTTTGTACCTGCTCCTTATCTGGGACAAAGCTTCTCCTAACATCCTTCATCAACTTTTTATACCTCCCATTAAAGCACTAAATAACTTAACCTGCTTATAACAATCAAACTTGTTTATCCTCTCTAATACCTCATTCTAATGCATTTCTTAAATTACTCTTATAGATATCTATAAATTCTCAATACAATGCTGTATATTACTGTTTGTAAAAATCAATAAAAATATTATTATACTGACTACTATGCTATGCATTGTTATTGTAAATACTGGCTTCATTAAATTTGTTACCTGGAGATTTTTTTCCCCAAGCCTCCACTAAAAAGAGCACCTGTGCCTACTTGGACTTTCCCCGTAAACAAATATCAATAAATAAATAAACTTCAGAACATTTTATAAGAAGAAAGTAATCCCATTAAATCAAATCCCATCAAATGCCACTCAGAAAGGAAAACTATGTTCTCTGTTTTAGACAGTACACTATAAGAAGGAAATAAACCTGAACATGATGCAAAAATCCCTTAAAAAATATGAATTCTTATAGAGTAAGACCACCATTACAGTGAAGGCACTTGAAGACAACTTCATAAGGAAGTTATAGCAATCATGACACCCTAATGCAGACAATGCTTCAGCACTCAGGTTTTAGTTATAAAAACAGTATTTTTATTTTACTTTTAAACTGTTGTAAGTAGTTGCCACAGTTTAGACCACACTCAGAGTAACACAGTGCTCAGATTTTAGTTAAAAAACATTGATTTTTTTATTATTACTTTTAAATTATAGCTAGCAGTTGCTACTGTTTAGATGGCACACACACACCGACACAGTGCTCAGGTTTGATTGCAAGTGCAACACCAGCTTTTAAAAGCTGATACTGCTTTACAGATTGTGATTGGCCGATTGCACCCTCCCAACACTTTGCGCCTAGGGCAGTTGCCCCTCTCACCCCATCCTAGCTATGCTACTGTGTGTGTGTGTGTGTGTGTGTGTGTGTGTGTGTGTGTGTGTGTATATATATATATATATATATATATATATATATATGTATATATATATATATATATATATATATGTGTGTATATATATATATATATATATATATATATATATATATATATATATAGAGAGAGAGAGAGAGAGAAGGGGGGGGGGGGAGTGAAAAGAGACCACGAATACTTACCGATCACATTTGCTGTTTTAATATCTCAGCACAAATTAAGACCTTGGATGAAAGACCATGTTCCATCCTAAGCTATGCATAATCATTGGGAAAAGAATCAGCATGTTTATATGAGTAGAGAACTCCTACCCATGAAAATGACACATGCGCAGCAACATTAGTGACTGTTACATCTGAGCATACCTATCAACATCTCAGAGCAGAAAATCTGGACAAAGCCATAAATAATAGGGGGCAAAGAGCCAAAAATAGGGGCAATTTTTAAACATTGTTCTTACAAACTTAGAAAGTTGATAGAATAACATGCTTTGCATTAGCATGATTTTTTGATGGATATGAAGTCTGAAACTCAAACATCTGTCATTATTTTCTGACTTCTTTGTTCAATGATTTGCCAAAGATTTGAGAGAAAAAACACAATATTATGAAAAAACAGACCAAAAAATATGGACACAAATGTGGAAATTCTTCAAAAATCTGTACAGTTCAGAGGTATACATCTGAGCTCTGCATGTTATAGTGATGATAGATACAGTTTCAGTATTAGATTTCTGTGGAATAACATACCACATCCTTTTCCACTTTATGTGCAAGAACGTCATGGGGTTCATCTAGTTCCTGTGAACTTGTGCTCCTTCTGTCAAACTCTACAAAAATAACAAAAAAATCTCAGTCATAAAAAATGTTTTTAGAATCCGTACAATAACCTTTTTACAACATAAACCTGTAACAAAGATATTCATAACAATGGACATTGTATACTTACTCTCTGACATATTTTACTAGTATACTAAAATGATAAAAAAGTCCAAAGCTATGATAGCAGAAACAATTTTGAAACTTCAGGTGACTACTACTGTCTTTGTGCTATGGAGATGTCTACAATAACATTTTATTTTCATTAAAAATACAGTACATCACTAAATATAAAGTTATAGGATGGTTTGTTCATAAAATGAGGTGGATTTACCTTATTAAATGTGCACTTAAAACTTACATTAAAGCTCACGTGTTTCTTAATTTATTTTTACTTTCTATAAAGATGTATAACCAATCATGGAACTAAACAAACCCCTTCAATGGATATCCAGTTATAAATTATATGCATAACAGGGTTATTGTGAGCAACAGAGTACTTTGCAAACACTGCATGTAAGGCAGGATGCAAACAACATGGACATGCAAATGCACATAAAAGAATAAATAATGAAGCTGGAGCTGGCAGATAGCATCACAAACCACCATATCCCCATGTCATACTTACAGGAAAAAATGAGCTAGTTGTGCAACTCTGCATTGAAACTATAATAAACCTAATCCATCCTTCCACAACCTCTTTTTCCCATTTTAAAAGTGTGGCTATGGTGTCACTTCAGCACTGACCATCATCTAGAGCCAAGGATCACATGTACAGCAAAAGAGTTTGTACTGTCCCTTATCTGGCACACACGCGCGCACACACACACACACACACACACACACACACACACACACACACACACACACACACACACACACACACACACAATTTTGATATGGAAGCACTGCAATAAGCACCCTTCAGTGTGTTGCCAACAAGAAAGGTCACAGGGGTTAGGAACAAATGTGGGCCAGAATGCTGCATGATAGGGGCACTGTGCCCTTACACTCTGCATAATGGGGTCTGTAGGTCACTGTACCCTTACAGTCTGCATGATGGGGTCTGTAGGCCACTGTGCTCTTACACTCTGCATGACGGGGTCTGTAGGGCACTGTACCCTTACAGTCTGCATGATGGGGTCTGTAGGCCACTGTGCTCTTACACTCTGCATGACGGGGTCTGTAGGGCACTGTACTCTTACAGTCTGCATGATGGGGTCTGTAGGTTGCTGTGCTCTTACACTCTGCATGATGGGGTCTGTAGGGCACTGTACCCTTACAGTCTGCATGATGGGGTCTGTAGGGCACTGTACCCTTACAGTCTGCATGATGGGGTCTGTAGGCTACTGTGCTCTTACACTCTGCATGATGGGGTCTGTAGGACACTGTGCCATTCCACTCTGCTTGATGGGGTCCCTAGGTCACTGTGACCTTGCACTCAGCATGATGGGGTCCATATGGTACTGTGCCTTTACACTCTGCATCTACTTATTTGTCTTGGCAAGGTTCACAGGTTCATAGGTAGGTACTAGGCTATCGGCCCTAGGGCCCATACAAGCCTAGCCAAAAAATGTACCCTGGCTTTTGCCACCCAAGAAAATTATTTTCCTGTGCCTCTGTCGAGCAGAGCCACAGAAGTGATCGCAAGGGTGAATTTCCCATTTCCCATCCAATCATCAAGATTTTTCTTGAAGAGTGCTAATGAGGAGCTATGTTTGACATAGATAGGTAGTCTATTCCAGAGTATGGGAAGTCTCTGGGACAGGAATCTATCCCTCCAGCATGTTCTGTTTATTGTGGTGACAAGGTTTAGGTCCCTAGAGCATGTAGCTCGGAGGGATTGGGATTTCTTTAAGTGGAGCATGTCCAACAGCTCTGGATTTGACATAGGTTTGTATGTTAGGCAGAGATCGCCCCTGAGTAGTTGATATGCGATGGAGTAAAGCTGTAGTTTTTTGAGACGGTCTGCATAGGGCATCTGTTTGAGGCCAGTAATCCTCTTTGTGAGGTATTTCTGTGGTCTTTCCAGTTGTTGTAGATGTCTTGTGAGGTACACACCAAAAGGGGCGTTGTACTCTATAATGGGTCTAATGAGTGATGAGTAGAGGGAAACAATGACCTCTTTTTTTCTGGATGAGAATCCTTTTGTGATGAGATGAGCCACATAGAAGGATTTCCTAACCACTGTGGCGATGTGATTATCAAAGGAGAGACTACTGTCCACCTGTGTCCCAAGGTCTCATCACATTTTCAGCATTAAGTAGACTACCAGCTATGTGGTAGTTCATGGGTACAGAGTTTTTACCAAAGGGGATGACAATACACTTTTTGGCATTGAGCTTCAGGCCATGGCTTTGACACCAGGTATCTGTCTCAGTGAGGCCCTTTTGTAGTTTGTCCACATCGTTAGGAGTTTTGATTATGGCTCCCACTTTGCAGTTATCTGCAAACTTTGTTAGCCAAAGACCTTCTGTGTTGGCCTGCACTTCAGAGAAGTAGATACCAAACAGGAAAGGACCCAGGACTGAACCCTGTGGCACTCCACTTGTCACTGGTCTGATGTTGGATTTGGAATCTGCTACTTTCACAGTGTGGGTTCTGTCCGTGAGCCAGTTGGCAACCCATCTTGTGACATAAGGATTTATACCTAGTTTAGTGAGCTTATCTATAATTCCAGAGTGGGGGATGGTGTCGAAAGCCTTGGCGAGATCTAGATAAGCTGTGTGAACCATTTTACCCTCATCTATGGCTTTAGGAGCTCTCCAATTTTATAGTGAAGTCTAGCATAGTCAGACTAGCAAGGACTCATTAGCTGCATGTCATGTCTGGGTCACTTGTTCATGCACCAAAAGAATAAGGGAGAACAGCGATTTTTGCAGCCTGTGGTAATACTTCTTTTTCTTCTTGAGTGGCATAACAATATATTGATTAGACATAAGGATGTGTGGGTTAAATATGTTTTCTGTCTTGGGTAATGTCAAATCCTGACACTCTAAGATCAGACGCTGGCTATTCCCCAAAGGATATGTCTCTGCACCTTAATTTGCTTCACTTAGTTTCTCCAACATACAATGCCTCCATTAGTAGCATAGCCAAAAAAGTAAAAACCTTTAGTTTTAATGAAAATCCATAATAATATGATCAACATATGATTAATGTGTTTATTAAGCTTTTTGATATAAAGTGCTGTATTTTTATATCTAGCTCCTTGCACTGCTGTTTAAGCAAAGTTTTTGTTGTAACATCTGGAAGAAAGGTAAACGCAGACGCATTGGATATGACTAACCACCATGAGGTCTTTCATCACACTAAACCCTCTAGAAACATGTCACATGACATGCAGCTTCCTGTAGCTAACTTATTAGCATTTAAATTAGACACCCCATGTGTCACATATATAGACACACAGGCAGATATGGGTGCCTCTCATTTGGCTGAATGACAGTTTTGTTAAATGGTACCTCAGTGTAATAAAATCATTGAAGGCCCATTTAGCTTAATCACTGAATGTGGCATAACTAGACCCAGTTATCTAAATCAGAAGTAGAATATGTAGAAATGTATAAAGAAGCTTCATTTGGTGACTGGTGTTACCTGTACATAGCTGTTGCTGATGTATGGTATTATCGCTTTTCTTTCCAGTGCAGGTGTAACCAGAAAATTCCATTTTGTACTTTCAAACTGATTTTACTGCCTCTCACCCCATCTGGCATTTAAAACGATGGACACATCTTTCAAATTATTGTCTCCCAAGCAGTTAATAAATGTCAACATCATTTTCAGTGGTCCCCTCTAAACTATTAAATATACTGTTTTTAGATTAGCAATCCTCTCTGTAAGCAAGTTATGTACTTGTTGTTAGAGGCATCACTTTAGACAGCTGTAGACATAATAGAGCCAGAAAAGTTAAAATGTTTCTGAGGGATGCAAAGAAAAATGTACTCTGTAGAATACAAAGTGTATGTGTGACTAAACCCTCACTCTACACTTGTGCAACTATTAATTACAATATTTAAGTTAGGGGGTGTAAGGGTGAAGGGGGTCTACCCCCCTGCAAAATGATTAATTGTTTTGAAGTATTTTTGGTTGGGTAGAGAACAGATTACAGTGGTTTGGGACTATGTGCAGGAAAGCAGAAAACAATCTGAAGATTTGGGACAGACAGGAAGAAGGTAAGAGGAAACAAAGGACTCCAGCAAAGATATGGCTAGACTGGTGAGTGAATACCTGCAACAGGCAACAGTCAAGCATAACCATAAAAAATGTAAGACAGTGACACTGAGTTGAGAAATATGGCCACATTTTACTCTGAACCATGTAGAAAAAGGAGGTTGATGCTGAAGATTATGATTTGACTGTCTGAGATTTTTAGATCTTTCAGTAAAATGGTCTTTCAACCATTTGAATTTAGTCATTTGGTTTTCAACAAAACTAGTTTTCAAACAAGAGTCTGTATTAGCAACAAGCATAACTCTACATTGGTCAGACAGGACAGTGCCCTGGAATTTAATCAAGTACAAATCACTGCTGACAAAGTTCCATACTTTATTCTAGCATGCTATAGGTCACTCTCTATGCTGCTATAATCCCATAGCTTATACCTAGACCTACTGGGGACACTCACTATTCAACCAAATACCCTACTCATCGGAGACTTTAATTACTCCTCTTCTTCTTTTTTGGCTTTTCCTGGTTAGGGGTCGCCACAGCAGAACTCCAGTCCACTAATGACTGACAGTGAATTTTTACAGTGTCGGGTTTCCAGACGGCACACAACCTTCAAAGAAGGCACACCCACACACACACGCACCTACCTGCATGTATTTAAATTCACTCGACCATGGAGAGGACATGCAGACTTCACACAGAAGGGGCTCCAGCTGAGAATCGAATTGGAGAACCTCTTGCTGTGAGGTGACAACGCTAACCGCTGCACCACCGCAGCTTCACTTTAACTACTCCTCTATAAGATGAAAACATACACTGCCTCATAATCACAGGCACAATGATTTCTGGACTTTATTAACACAAATGCCCTTGACCAGATACTGTGCACAGCCAACAGAGGTTCAAGCATACTGGACCTGGTACTCACCAATATGGGACAGCATTGCCCCCCAGCCCCAGTATCATGTCCTCACTGTTAAGGTCACACTACAAAGCTGTCTCCTTCAAAATAAAAATCAACTTATTAACAGCAGAAAAGCCTGTAATGGTTTGGAAGTATTCCAAAGCAAACTACATTATATTAAGTGATAGTTTGCCAACATTCAATACCCCTCCCAATCCAAAGTTCACAGCAACCTATGTGAAATTAGACACTGCACAACCATGTAAATGGCTGTACAGCAGCTGCTGTACCTAGTAAAAGCAAGTCCAACCAAACTCTAAAAGCAAACCACACCAGTAGAATCCTAACCTTAACAGGGTATACAACAAAAGGAAAAATGTCAGGACTAAAATCAGGAAGAGAAACTCCCATAACGTTAGGAGCTCTCACTAATTAAACTAAACAGGAAATTGAGTGGACTAAGTCCAACAAGGCCAGTTATGAGGTCAAGATAGCCTCAAAGGCTAAGACAACCACAAGGTTTTCTACAGCTATGTCCAAGACCTCACAGGCACACATCAGTGTGCTGAACGAGTGGTCAGTGCTGCCACCTTCACTGAGCAAAGTGAGATAGTGAATTTGCTGGCTGAAAAATTCAGCTTAAACTCCACTCCATTCCTGACCTTCTCCCCTTGAAATACCTATAAGCCCCCCCAACTATTAACAAAGAGCAGGTCCTGGCAGTGCTCGCTAAGGCCAAAAGTACAACCTTAATGGACCTTGACAATAACCCAGAATGCCTCCTAAATAGCTTGAAACATGACCTATCCAGACCACTTGAGTCACTTTTCAACTACAGCCTCAAAACAGGGTTTGTAACATTAGAATGGAAGACTGAAATATTATTCTACTTTACAATGGTGGACATCAATCGACCCAAGAAACTACAAACCTATTAACCTGACTTTTCTAATCTGCAAAGTCATGGAATAAATTACCATGCAAATGATCCAGGAAAGACATAGACAGCCTTCTGACAGTGAACCCATCCCCATTTTGGCTTTGTCAAGGGAAGGTCATTACTACAAAATCTTGTGGGCTTCTTTGAGAAGGTCACCAACACAATGGATGACAGGAAAACAATGCATACCACCTACCTGGACCTGGCGAAGACATTCAATACAATACTCCACTCAGGCATATTTGGCAAATGCAATTAATTGGGCACAAACCCCTACATAACTTGCTGGATTGCCAGCTGGCTCACAGACAGGACCCAGGAAGTCAGGACTGGTGAGACCACTAAGAGACTGGTCACCAGCAGGGTACCTCAGGGTTCTGTGCTGGGGCTGCTCCTATTTGACTCTCGTTCTTGGAGGTAAAGGCTAATGTCAAGGACCTTTGACTGACCATGTTCACAGATGACTGCAAATTGGGAGCTCTTATAGATCCCGCATGACACAAACATCTTTCAACAGGGTCTAACACAGACAAATGACTGCTCACAGATTAAAATTCAATGCCAGTAAATGCATTACAGTGCCCTTTGGGAAAACTGCCAACCAGATATATAGACAGTAATCTGATCTTTGAACAATACATGACCATGGTAGTAAGAAAATCATTCTATGTCACCCAAATTATAAGTAAGGGCATGGTATCAAGGCTGAAGGAAGTCATATTACCACTGTATTTGGTCATTATAAGACAAATCATTGAGTATAATCCCCATTCGGCATGTACCTGCAACAGTTGGAGCACCCACAAAGGTTCCATATCAGAAGAATCTATGGTACAAATACATTGTCCTGTGCATGTTGCCTTAAAGCCCTGTGTCTATACTTGGTCTCCTACAGGTTATTGAGAGGTGATCTACAACTGCATAGAAGACATACTTGGATCCAGCCCTGATGGACTTTTTGCTCATCTGCAAAATAAACATCATCAGAATCACTATATCCAAGGATTTAAATGTTGCTTATGACATAAATAAGACATGTTGGTAAGACAAATATGTCTTTGAAATGATCCTAATGCTCTGACACAGGCTCTCCATCCCATGTGAAGCAGAGTCCTTCACTAACCCTAAATAATCTTGAACAGTGGGTGGGAAATCAAAATTTCACCTCTGGACTGAAAATCATGTCTCTGACAGAGGCAAATAGCAAAGCCCAAACTAACATATTCTCCCTACATAACCTCCAAAAACTTCTTAACATACTCCCACTTAATAAATGCCCATGATTCATAAGGACACAATTGGGATGGATTGCACGGCTTGGCTTATAATGGCCCTGGTGTTCATTAACCTAGTAGATACATATGAACCTATGAACCAAGTGCCATACAATCGTAAGTCTGTGCATATGTACGTGTGTGTGTGTGTGTGTGTGTATACATGTGTTTATATATATATATATATATATATATATATATATATATATATATATGTATATGTAAATACATACACACACACACACACACACATAACCATATACTGAAAATTCCCTATAATGAAAGGCAACAGATCAAAGAGAACTTCTCAATCAGCAGTATATCAAAAATAAAGCAAAAAAAAAAAGAAAACCCTTTGTTTTTTGTGGGGGCAAGCGCCCTTGCACCTCCACGCAACTTGCTAATTACAAATGCCAACTGCAAGATCATAGTACAGTAGGGAAAGGGCAAATTCCCTAATCCTCACTTAATCATGACCTCACACAGAAAAAAGCTGGTACATTTGATCAGCGGATTTTCGATCTACTGAACAAGCTTTTTTCTGATCATCAATTGTAACATTCAACCGATTGTCAGTAATACATATTTATCCATCTATGTGTATATATATATATATATATATATATATATATATATATATATATATATATATATATATATATCTATATATGGGTCCACTACAGAAAATACTGAAATTCCACAATCCCAAGATTCTAAATCCCGAGGACCAGAATCAGGACTGAGAATCTCGAGAAAGTAGTGAATGGGATTCAGCAATCTCGAGATTCTGGTCCTCAGGATTTAGAGTCTCAGGATTATGGAATTTCAGTATTCCATAGTGATCCTATATATATATATATATATATATATATATATATATATATATATATATATATATATATGGATCTACTTCAGTAGACTGACTTACCATAACACAGAACCACATATAATTGAGAAGACAACATTGAAAGTTTATTTTAATGAGTGTTCAGAACATCATAATTTTAAACCAGGAAAACAGTCAAGTTGGCCACCACTACAACTAAAACAAACCACAGCAAATTAAACCCACCCAAGTGGGGGAATATACCAACTCCGAGATTGTACTACAGTGTGGAAATGTTCAAAGTTCAGCATTTTGGCCAACTGTCTCTTTTCCCATGTTAAAATTATGATGTTCTGACCGTTCATTAAAGTGAACATTCAGGTTTGTCTTCTCGATTATACGTGGAATGGTGTTATGGTAAGTCAGTCCACTGAAGTAGACCCATACACATATACAAACACACACACACATATATATGTATATATATATATATATATATATATATATATATATATATATATATATAGATATAGATAAATATATATAGATGTATAGATAGATATATACAGATATAGATATCTATAGATCTGTATGACAGATATGCACACACACACACACACACACACACACACACACACGCACACACACGCACACACACACACACACACACACACATGGATTTATCATGGTTAATCTTATTTGATTTAAAATTTTTTAGATCTGCTTTATGATCCTTTTTGAATGATGTGTGTGTGTGTGTGTGTGTGTGTGTGTGTGTGTGTGTGTGTGTGTGTGCATGCATGTGTTTGCACACACGTGCATGCTATAGAGCAGGATTGTGCAACAATGCAAGTACAGACATTTCTCCATACTTATATACTTATGCTAGTACATTTCAGTCTGTTTAGAACTACAGGGATTTAGAGGGGTAAAGGGTTTTTAGTACATTTTCTATGAGTCAAAAGGTGTCCATAGGTGGGAGGGAGTAGTCCAATGACAAACTGTATTACTGAGTCAACAAGGTAGCACACTCACCTGTAGTCCTGGAAGACTAGAAAACTATGGGTTCTAGTCCCACAACTGACAAATGGATTAATTTCCATTACTGACACTACTCATTGGGGGTGCTGTCCTTCCTGAGAAAGTGAGGTCAGGAAGAGGTCAAAGCTAGAATCAGAGGGGCTGCAACCACGTTGTATAGATTGTCAGGTGTAGTCTATGACAGAAGAATGCCAAAGAAGCTGAAAAGTAAGATGTACAAGACAGTGGTGTGACCAGTACTACTACATGGTACAGAAACCTGGACAGTAACAGCAGGGCAAATGAGGAAGCTAGAGGTGATGGAAATGAAGTGCCTGAGGAAGGTCGTAGGATGCACACTGTGGGACAGACAAAGAAATGAGGAATATAAGAGCAGAAGCCAAAGTAGCTCCAATTGCAGAAAAGACCAAAGAGAACAGATTAAGGTAGTTTGGACATGTGCAGCAAAGCAGAAAACAATCTGGTGAGGAAGATTTGGGACAGACAGGAAGAAACTAAGAGGAAGCGAGGACATCCAGCAAACAGGTGGATGGATTGTGTGAAAGAAGATCTGTGACAGTCAGGCATGAGTATTGATGAAGGCAGGAGTGTGGCACTGAATTGAAAGAGTTGGCAACAGTTAACAGGATACCCCGACCCCATGTAGAAATAAAATGGGAAAAAGGGGGCTGATGATGATGATGGAGGTCCTATCCTCCTGAGTCTGTGATAGGCCAGGTGAATGAAAAAGAACACATTTCACAATTTTATACATTTCTTCTCTTCGTATTCCCTTATTCCATAAGCATTTAACCAATTTAATCTATCCCCATTTTTATTATGCATAACAACTTCACATCTCATCATCTAAATCCCCCATATTGTAAATGACAAAATTATATCCCATTTTCTGTACTACCCTTCTTTTCTTTTCTAAAAAGTCCATATATTATTTTATTCATACTCACTTTCTCAAACATATTTTCTGTACAATATTGTCTGATCGGTTCCAAAAACTCCTTAATTGTACATCTCAAAAATTGTTCCTTAGTTTCTTTCTCTCCACAAATATTGCCTAATGTTTCCTACTGAACTTCATAGTTGCCATCAGTGGAATCTTATCCACTGACAATCTCCTCAAAAATTCTACCTGCTCTCCCACTTGCTCAAAAGTTTTCTGCCTTTCCTTAAACACCACCTAAGTTGCCTCTTCCATTTCTCTCCGGGGTATACATCAGCGCAATAGCTGGCTCATCTATTGCTCAGTCCTTGATTTATCACACCACCTCCTCTGCTCTTCAAGTGAAGAGCCAAATAAAAAAGACTTCCTCTTTTATTGTAGCAAGCCATTTGCTACATTTGTAGCAATCAGTTTCCTACAGTCAGATCCCCCCAACTCCTCAACTGAAGAGCAAAATAAGGATGTCTGCTTCTCTGGGAAGAGGCAAATTCCCCAACATGAATAATTGTCCGATCTGCTACTTTTATCAACAGATGTTGACTATCTGTTTAGTTGACAAAATTGTGTCAACTAAACTGATGTTGGCAAAAATCAAATGTTTGGACAGGTATTATGACTGGCCTGATGAATGCAGAATACAGTGGAATGATCACATCCCTCAACATGGACACTATACTCTTACTAAAAAGCTGTGCAATGAAAAAGCACTTTCTTACAATAGTGGATCTGTGGTGGTCACAGGATAGCTCTTTGTCTACAGAGGTTGTCAGGTCCCTAACTACTGGAACAATTTTCAGTGGTATGTTTCAATGCAATATTTAAAAGGGACGTCTTGCTTGTGAAAGGATACTAGTATTCATTTCCTGGCATTTAGGTTTAGCCCATGGTTTTGAAATGAGCTACTGGTTTGAGAACGGCCCTCTTGCATGATCTTGGTGTCCTCTAGGAAGTTTATAATTGCTCCAAGTTTACAGTAATGTGCAAACTTGGTTGGTCATAAATCCTTAACATTTGATTTGACTTCTGAGAAGTAATGCCAAAGAGGAGTGGTCAAAGGACTGACCCCTAGGGCACATCACTAGTGGCACATCACTTACATCACAGCAGCCAACCCTAATTTCCTGGGTTCTGTTTTTGAGCCAATTTGCTATCCAATGAGTTATACAGGAATTAATATTTAGCTGGGAAAATTTATCTATGATACCTGAATGTTGGATGGTGTCAAATGCCTATGCAGTGTATAGTGATATGTCTTCATCTGTTACTTCAGTAACCTTCTCAAAAAAGTAAACCAGGTAAAGTAGCCAGGATCCACCCTTAACAAATCCAAATTGGCTTAGGTACAGTGTATGTGGGTTACCTATGTTATTATATTTATTATTCTTTTTTATTCTCTATAACCTTCATTTGCTTTCTTATTTAACACCAATCCTGCTTCCAACAACTGTTATTATCAAAACTGCTGCTTCTTTCACATAAACAAATCATCAAGTTAGGTAATTCTACTCTGATTTTATGTAACGGAATATTTGAATGTAAAACATACAACGTAATACTTAATACTTCATTTTATGTAAACTAGGTGTGGGATTTAGAAAGGTCTAGGCCATACTGAAATATGTTTGTCATGAAGACCATAAGGATCATGAACTGCATTATACAAGATTCAGGGATGAGATCTGTATAATGGTAATGCAATTTGTGTGGTGCTGTATATGTGACTCGGACACCTAGAACCTCTAGCCATTATCAGTTTTTTTGTGCATGCTGTATATGTGACTGAGACACCTAGAACCTCTGGCCATTATCAATTCTTTGTGTATGCTGTATATGTGACTGAGACACCTAGAACCTCTGGCCATTATCAATTCTTTGTGTATGCTGTATATGTGACTGAGACACCTAGAACCTCTGGCCATTATCAATTCTTTGTGTATGCTGTATATGTGACTGAGACACCTAGAACCTCTGGCCATTATCAATTCTTTGTGTATCTTGATAGCATAATCAGCATACAGTGGATTTCCATCTGAGCAGCCATCTTGTGGTTCAA
Organism: Protopterus annectens; assembly: GCF_019279795.1. Taxonomy (NCBI): domain Eukaryota; kingdom Metazoa; phylum Chordata; order Ceratodontiformes; family Protopteridae; genus Protopterus; species Protopterus annectens. The sequence goes on along the minus strand of NC_056751.1, from coordinate 624,414,214 downwards.
AAGCAACCTTCTACCAACCATTAACAAATGGTAGCACAGATGGATTGATGTTGGCAACAATGCAAATAATATATATCATGTAATCCTACAAGTAGCAGTGATTCTGTAAAAATAATTTGCAGATAATAATCTTTAAGCAGAATCTTAACAACATCAAAAGGCAGTGATGAATGCTAGCATAGTCATGGACTGTATAACGTAGGGAGTGAGTTCCAGCCAGGGAAATTTAGGTATGCAGGTTACTGGTAAGACTGTTTCTGGAATGCTGTGTGCAACTTGGGAGGCCAAAAATATGAAGGGAACCTGGGCTTGTACAAAATGTTTAGTGTGGAGAAACCAAAACTGTGAAGCATTCAGAAAAGATGGGATACATGGACAGATGTACAAAGTTAAGCAAGTGCGCATTAGAACATAAATAAAAAAGGAGTATAATATGGACATGCCAGAGTGTCTGGAGACAACTGGGGAGGCAGAAAAAAGGATGGCTGTGGTAGGGGCGCAAGGGGGATGATGCCTGGCAGTAGTAAACATTTCAAGGGAGATTTGAACCTGGAAGTATATTGCCAAGGCAGTAACATAGCAAAGGTCATTGCAAAGGGCTAGAATAATATGGAGAAAAGCACATAAAAGATGGGGTAGGGGTATGCAAGGGGCATTTCTCTAGGAGGTAGGTGCAATACTCAAACTGGGGCATGAATTTTCTTCCAACTGTATCTTCTTACTTATATTTAACAAGGATTGATCACATATAACATTTTTTAAAATAATAATCTTTGCAGCATCAGACATGCAATAATGATCTAAGTATTAATTTAAGCACAGATCATGATTTACCTCAAATATTCATTAAGAATTTTCCAGGCATCTAATAAGGACTTTTCAAAATTGTGTTTTTTACTGTTTTGAGATGGTGCATTAGTGACTGTATTAGCTTTGCTGTGTTATATATAATAAGGGATATTAGAAAGGCAGATTGTTTTATGTTGTAGTAGGAATTCTGATTGTATCTGACTGCTAAACAGCTTTCCATGTTTACATAATATTAGCCATGCCATCTGGAAACAGATAAAACAGAACATAAAACATTCATCCATACACAGAAAATCATTAGTATTTGTTGCAGTGGCACACTCATCTGAATGTAAGAATTTTAGATTTGTTACACCACCTCAGAGTAAATTATATTTCTTGGGGGAGAGGGAAGTCCACTACAGAATGGTGAGCTTTGGGTGGTACACGTGGTTTTGCTTGTTTCAAGACAGTATGGAATGCGTAGCCACCAAAATCGCATTTTCTTCACTTAGATCCTTTAACCCGTTCAGTCTCACAAAGAATCCTCTATGAAAACAGGAATGAGCAACTACTGAAATAGTTGTTGCTGTACATCCCCAAAGTGTCTGTCTTACAGGGAAGTATATAATGTCCCAAACTACCTCCTTCATAATCCTGGCTTGTTGAGCTCTGAAGTTCAGCTACACAGCATTGTAAAAGTCAGACATTTGCCCTTGTATTACTATGGCACTCATTTTGACTCACTGGATGTGTGTATGATATGTAACAACAGTGGCAGGGCTAGTCACCCAGCGGTACGAAAGCTGGCCCTTGATGATTGCCAGTGTTGACATGACACCCTGACTCCATGTGTAAAAATGGGGAAAAAGGGAGTTGGATGGTTGGAATTAGTTATAATGACCTCAGAGCTGAATGTAATTGTTGAAGTTTGTAGCTTCCTATACAGGGAGTAGTGGGTCGGCTTGCCACACACAAAGTGTTGTTGGATTTATTTTGCTTTTGTTTTACTCTGTTTTGATATTCTTTACAGCAGCATATATTGAATTTGAACTTTTGCAAGTTCAGTATATCGATTTCAGAAACTGAAATTTGGAATTACTGAATTTGCTGAAGTTTTGATTGGTTTACTACTAATGTCTTGCAGAGGCTCTCCTTGGAAACACAGGCAACTGCAGCAAATAAGTACTCTTAGTTTACTATGACAATTGCAAATGGTATTAGTTCAAACACACTGTGTTTGAAATCATGGTTCGCTAAAGTCAGGTAATCGAACCCCATAACATTGATCCTTATATGGTCGAGTTGCATGGTGCACTCTACCATATATGGATCAATGTACCGACACTGAGACCTGAGGTTGCACTACAGTGAGGAACAGGGAATTAGCCCATTTCCTCACTGTAGTGCGATCTCGGAGTTGGTATATTAAATGTGCAGGGGGTGTGGGAGGTGGGGGGTGCAAGGGGATGAAGCCCCTCTTCAAAACAATGGATTTAATGTAACATTGACTGTTCAGTTGAACGGTACGTTAATGTGCATAGCAGAAGGTGAGTGACGTCACCTTCTGCTATGTCGAAAACATCGAACAATGTTTTCATTTTCACATTTGCTTACTATGCGAAATTTCGAATCCGACATTTCAGGTTGAGGTTATATATGTTCAACCAATGTGTATTCGAAATTTCTATAGTAAACCATACTCTTAGACCCAGGCAGACCACCTACCTGTCCGTCATGTGCTAGGTATTTAGTTATTTCTGTTTATCTTGCTTGCTTGTTCTCTCTCTGCCTCTTTGTATCTTCTACAGTGCTCAGGATTCCCTACAAACTTTCTATTCCTGAACCCTTCTACTGAACATTTTTGAACATCTCTCTATAAGGACATTCCATATAACCATCTATATAGCACATCATTGCTTCACTATAGTGCTAGTAAGACTGTTTTGCAAAATGAATACAGGACATTGGTAACTGTAAAAATAATGCCAGCATGATATTGTAATTCATACCGTCACTTCACAGGCATTACAGTCTACCATCTGCCAGGGAAACTAAGAAGAAACTTGTCAGTATGTTAGCGTAACAATTCCTTAAATATCTCAGTAAAGTGGCACTGAAATGCAAATCAGTCAGGCAGAAGAATAAGTAACAGCCCATCAAAAGGATGTGTCCCCTTTCTCTTTACAGTCAGTAATACAAACAACACTATAAAATTATATTCAGTGCAAGTGCTGACTTTTGTGGTCTTAAAGTGATTAAATAACATCAGTTTTAAGATTTGGGTATATAATCATTATAGTAAAGTTTGAACTTTACCCCAGTCTACCCCTCAACCTTCCCCTCAGGAAATATCATCAAATATAACTCCCCCTACTATCACCAGGGAACAGGTCCTTAATGCTCTCTCTAAGACCAAGAACATTGCATCATTGGGCCCAGACAATACCCCAGGATGCCTTCTAAATAGCACAAAACATGACCTATCAGGGCCTCTGGAATTACTATTTAACTGTAGCCTCCAACAGGCTTTCTGCCTCATGAATAGAGAATGGTAACAGTCATCCCTCTGCACAAAGGTGGGCCATCTACAGACCCATAAGTCTCACTAGTCTTATATGTAAAGCCACGGAAAGAATTATCATGGAGATGATAAATAATGATACAGTAAACCACCAGACACTGGACCCCAGCCCAATTTGGTTTCATCAAAGGCAGATCATGCCTTCTCAACCTGGGGGACTACTTTGAGAAGGTAACCAAAGCAATGGATGCGGGAAAAATTGTTCATGCTGCCTATCGTGACCTGGCCAAGGCATTTGACACAGCACCTCACTCAGGCATTGTTGACAAACTCAAGAGGTTAGGTACAAACCTGTATGTCACCCAATAGATAGCCAACTGGCTCACAGACAGGACCTAGGAAGTTACAACTGGGGAGTCCACCTCTACAAAGAGACAAGTCACAAGTGGAGTCCCTCAGGGATCACTCCTTGGACCACTCCTTTTTGTCATTTACTTCACAGACGTCAAGGCCAATGTCAGTGGTCTCTGGCTGACTAAATTTGCAGATGATTGCAAATTAGGAGCTGTCACTGAATCCCACACTGACAAAATTGTTCTCCAGGAAGGGCTAACACAGACAAACTACTAGTGTCAGAGCCATGGACTAAAACTAAATGCCAATAAATGCATAATAGTATCCTTTGGGAAGCCATTCATCCCTGGTAATTATCATATTGACAAGACACCCCTTAGAGATGATCCAGTAGTCATGGCTCTAGGGACACACATATATAGTAATCTAGTGTTTGACCATCACATGTCTATAGTAGTAAGGAAATCATTCTGTGTTGCACAACCTCAAAGGTATGGCATCTAAGTCCAAGAAAGTCATTGTTCTACTGTATTTGGCATTCATCAGACCTATCATTGAGTACAATGCCCCCTTTGATATGTATCTAACCAGGCATATACAAAAATTGGAATGTCCACAGAGGTTCCTCATTAAAAGAATACAGGGCGTAAGTAAAATGTCCTGTGCCGACCACCTCAATGCCCTATCCTATATTCTGTCTCCTGCAGGCTTTTGAGGAGAAATCTATGCCTGTCATAAAGAGCATTGTCAGACCCCACTCTGATGGACCTCCATTGCCACAAAACAAACAGCACCAGAATGATCCATTCTAAAAACTTAAACCTTGCCTGTGATATAAATAGGACCCTCTAGAGAGACATGTATGTATCCCAGAGACTATCCCATCTATGGAACAGGCTCTCCATCCATGTGAAGCAGAGTTAGCCCCTAACCCAATTTAAGTGCAACTTGGACAATTGGATGGGGAATCAGAAATTCATCCCTGGTTTGGCACTTGTGTCTCTAATGGACACAGGCAACTTGTAAAAGGTTCATCTCCCAGGCACATGCTTACACTTATCAAGGGTACCAAACATTGTCAGAGATTAGGGATGCATGGCTAGGCTTAAAAAGCCCCTTGTAGTTGTTAGCCTAGTAACCACCTAAGAACCTACAAAAGCAGTTCATTACAGCATTCTGAAAAGAAGACCACGTGTAGCCTGGTCACTGAAAACAAGCACTTGACCGTTCTTTCATTACATTTAAAGGTTCACAATCAGATGACTCAGAATTCCTGTAGCAATGATTCTGAGCTACCTGCTTTGTTGTAGTCACATTAACTTGTTGCTATAGGGAAATAACAGACATCTAAAAGCTGTACAATGCCACAGAGATTATATACAAGGTTAACAATGCAAATGTTCAGGCTGAGTAGTCACAAAGCCACCCACACACCATTCCATATTTGTGAGGGTATTATTAAAGGAAACAAAAACTAGTGGTGAATGTGAACAGGAAGTGACGGGTGCTGGAACACATGCAGACAACAGTTGATTACAGAAGTTCTTTCTGAATTATGAATACACTTCTGCTTTGAGCTGCAATGTTATTGGGACAGATACCACAATAAACATAATTATTTTGGCACACAAATAGTCACGGTGATGTGGATTAAGTGAGGTATGGCAGTAGCAGTAGCAGCGATGAAAGTATCTTGGCACCAGCCTGTGTGTAGAGCACAGAACTGATGCATGGATTACAGGAAGTGCAAACTGCACTGGATTCCTTGGAGCATAGAGAGGTAAATGACAATAATGTTAAACTCTAAAAGACCAACAGTGAAAAGCCAATTAATATTGTTTTAAAACAATGCATTTTGATACAAGCATATTAATGGGAACTTAAATGTATCAGCAGTTTAGTTACGAATGTCCATTCTTATTGCAACACCTGAAATTGGCACGACTATGAAATAAACTTTTAACTTTGAAATTCAAATTTGCATCAGTTCCTGAAGATGTGTGTGTGTGGGTGTGTTTGTGTGTGTGTGTGTGTGGGTGGGGGGGTTCTATACCACTGATGCTGGACGGAAGCTAGCCTTATAAGATTCTGCTGATAAATCCTAGATAAAGGCACAGCCATAAACCTATCAAAGTTTATCTCACATTTGCAAAATGTGACTTAAATATCAAATCACCATTATCCAGAAGAAAAAAAAAATTCTATTCTTGAAACAGCTTCAACATGCCAAGAGTGGAGTGGGGGGGTATCTATCCATTCCACTTCCAATACTTAGGACCCTGGTGTGTCATCCTAGAACTCAACAGTCTCTTACCATCCTATGATGTGAAAGAGAATATAGGTGAACTGTTCCCACAGAAAGTGAAATATCCCATTTACAGAGAATCATCAACCACCTCCCATTTTCCCATTATTTCCATGTGGTTGGGGTTTTGCATCAGCTGTCAACATTTCTCTCAATTCAATGTCACTCCCTTCTTCAACAGACAAGTATGACTGTCACAGGTCTTCTCTCACACAATCCATCCAGCTCTTTTCTCGATCCTCTCATTTTCTCTTGCCTTTTTCTGTCTGTCCAAAATCTTCTTCATCATATTGTCTTCGGTTTTTCTGTAGATGTACCCAAACCACCATAATCTGGTCTCTCTGATCTTATCTGCAATTGTAACTACTTGGGCTTCTGCTCTCTTCTTATTTTTTCATTTGACCAACAGTGTGCATAGGTCTATATTAGAACATCGAAGTCTCAGAACTCAGAATGTTCTAATATCAAACCCAATTAATCGAATGCTGACAACATCGAACATTCAGAACAGCGAATTTTTTCCTAGGGAAAAAATTTGCTGTTCCGAAACACATACACACAACACAAACACACCAAACAAACAGCAATCCACACACATACACCTAAAATCTTACATCTAACCCTACACTAAACTGTACATACACCACTACTATCCACTTACCTTAACCCAAACCCTAACCCTAAGGTTTGCCACTATTGCACACTCACCTCACCCACGCCCTAACCCTAATTCTCCTACTCCGCTCTAACCCACACGTCCACACAATCGCACACTTACCTGAACCCGACCCGTAAAGTTCCACCACAGCGCTGAAAATAGCGAAGCAACAGAAACGGACAACCAAATTCTTTCCCTGGGAAAAAATTCAGTTTTCTGCAACTTCGCTATTTTCAGTGTTCACTGAATAGGGTTCGACTTCAATGTTCTAATATAGACCCGTGTGCACACCCACCTACTTCATGTCCAACACCTCTAACTTCTTTAACTACTCTGCCTTCAATGCCCATGTTTCTGTACCATGGCCACACCACTGTTTTATACATCAAACTTTTCAACTTCTTTGGCATTCTTCTGTCACACATTACTCCTGATACCCTGTGTCAGTTGGCTGTAGCCACCTGATTCTAACTTTAACCTCATTCATACTTTCCTTCTTCTTAGTCACACCTCCCAGAAACTTAACCTGTTCCACTATTTTTCCTTGTATCTAATCATCCATCTTCGTCTAATTTCCCTATCTGTCTTAGTTGCACTCAGTTTCATCCAGTGTCCCTTCAGTTTTCTATTCCATTCCTCTATCATTTACTGAAATTCTTATTCAGTCTGCCTGCTACATCATCTGCAAACAGCAGCTTTGTTGATCTGTCTCAGTTTGCTAATTAAGTCCATCACCAGTGGTGGGATCAGAACTGATCCCTGATGCGTACCCACTTCCACTGGCAGCACCTCTGTGAGTCCGAACACTGTTCATACTTGTGTCAGTGGGTCCTTGTGCACAGGCTGCACTAATTCTAACAATGTTTCTTGGACTTCAAACCATAGTAGAACTCTCCAAACCACCTTTCTTGGGATTTAGTCATCTGCTTTTTCCAAGTCTAGGAATGCCCAGTTAGACTCTTTCCTCATCTCTAGCTTCTTCTCAACTATCTGTCTCACTGTGAACACTGGGTCAGTTGTGCTGCACTCTGAACTGAATTTGAAATGCTCATCTCCCATCTTACTTTCTGCTACTATTAGCATTTATTTATCAATCACTCTTTCTGACACTTTCATGCAGTGTGACAGAAGTCTGCTATTGTCTGCCTGCAGCTGTGAATGTCTCTTTTTCTTGTACACTGCCACTGGCACTAGTATGCATATTCTCCAGTCACTTGGGATACAATGTTTTCTCCATACTGCTATGTGTGTCCCCAGGAGTCATTTCTCCCACTAATCCACCCATGATCTCATCTGAGCCTACTGCTTTCCTCTGGCGTAATTTTCATTACTGCTGTTCTTACTTCATCTAGGGTGGGCTCTTCTTTCACCATTGGCTGTGTCTGGGGTAGTATAGCTTCTGTGACATTTTCTTTGTTCAGAAGCTACTGGAAGTACTCCTTTTATCTGCCTTGGATGTCCTACAGACTGGCGAGCAGGATGTTGCCAGTATCCTTTATGAAAGGTGTCTGCTTATTTTTATCTTTTTGTCTTTGCTTTGCAACCTGATAGAGTTTGTGCTATCTGCTGAGTCACTTTCCGGAACTGGGTACAGTGCTTCCATTGCCTTGTTCGTTGATATTGCAACTGCTCTCTTAGCATCTTTACTATTTAACCAGTATTCCTTCTTACTACTGTCTTTTCTATCTCACACTTTTTTCTGCACTTGTTCTTTCTTTTTACTACCTCATACGTTTTCTGCACTTGTCCTTTCTTTTGATGACTTCCTGGATTTCTGCGTTCCATCATCAACTTTCCTTATGCGACTTATTTCCATACCCATTTGGGATGGACATCTCTTCTATATTCCTCACACTTGCTGTTTGATGTGCTGCCATTCTTCTTCAACTCAACCTGTTTTCTTTTTCCTGAAGTGCAAGAGCTCTGAGTATTTCCTTGAACATTTGCTCTCTCGCTCTCTCTCTCTCTCTCTCTCTCCAGTCTACTTCAAGGTCTTCAGCCTAGTCTCTGCTGACCTTATGCCTTCCATGACCACTGCTTGCAGTTCAATGTGGTACACAGTGGTTTATGTTGTGGGTCAACTATTTAACTAAGGCTGACTTTGAAATCACGGTTTCTACCCCAGTGCCATTTCCTTACTAGGAGCAAGTCTACTTGAGTTGCATAATGGCCACTCTTATATGTGATCTTGTGACTGTCACTCTTGCTGAATCATGTGCTAGCCACAGTCAAGCCATTTGCCAGACAGAGTCTAGAATGGAATCTCCTTCTTTACTCCTATTGCCCCACCCATGTGGGTTCAAGCAGTCTTCATATCCTGTTCTGCCTGACCAGGTATGTGCATTCAGGTCTCATTATAGGTCCCACAGCTGCTGTTTAATGCACTATTTTCCTTGCTATTACAGTCATGCTGTCGGGCATTGGCTGGCATTAAGAACGCTGCCCTCTTCTTACACTGGAGTCTGTCTGCCATGCATCTATCCCTAATTCTGACATCCCAAACTGTCTTCAGAAGCCTGTCCCACACCATTTCTGGTCTGTCTTCCCTAAAGTAGTAGACTCTAAATGCCAAGTCAAGCAGCTTTGCTGCACTGCCCTTCCATTTTGTCTTTTTGATATAGAGGGTGTCTAGCGTCCTCCTTACCATCATGTCATCTACTTCTAAACTGCATCCTGTCAATGAACCTGTACTCAGTGTAGGAATCTTTAGCTCATGTTTGACAAGTTGACTGATTTTTACATCCAGCTTTTCACTCAACAGAGCTATCCCAGGTAACCCAAAGTGAACAACTGAACACTCTCTGGCTAGTAGCTGATTGACCCAGAGTTGCTGGGCTTTATGGTGAGCAAACACTGGCCAATAGAGGCACACAGACCCCCCCCACACACACACAAACACAACTAAAGTGCTTTCCTGGAGTAGGACAGAGTAGGCCAGGTTCTCGACCCACTTTTCACCAGCAAATACCCAGGCTCATTTCTGGCAACATTATCAAACATAAACAGATCATCTAGATCTGATTTTTACACCACTGAGTTGCTAGCCCAGACACTGCATACAGTCAATGATCTATCTTCTCTTACCTAGCGGATACTGACCCTCACAAATGATGCCCAAAGTGGTTGGTTTATACAACTCTTCCCTGAGATGCACCATCAGGAGTCAGTCCTGCTTCTACCCACAGGCACATTCTTGGGTGAGCTTTAGGTGGAAACACACAACATTTTCTGACAGAAACCCCACAGAGATACAGGGAAAAACAGTAGCATGGCTGTGGTGGATGAGATGGTCAATTGCCCAGGCACAAAGTAATGGAGGCATGATCAGCCGATCCTGAGCTTTCCTTAATGCAATACTTGAGTACTGTAGTGTTCTGTATGTGTTCTAAATTGTAGCAATTGTATTGTACATTGTAGCAAGTAGTTTGCTACAGTTCAAAAAAAATCTTTCTTTTTTAACCTAACGTCTGAGCGCTGTAGCACTCCATGCACACGTTATAAACTGTACCAGCAGTTTGCTACAGTTTATAAGAAGGAATTTTTCTTTAACTAAAACTTGAGCACCATAGTGTTCCATACAGGCAGGGTAAAACTACAGCACTTAGGTTTGAATGCATCAGAGGAAGGTCAGTGACATGGCACAGAAATGGGACCTGAATGGCTAGACAGAAGGGAGGGGAGTGTTCTGCATCTGAACACCTGGCTAGAAAGAATGTCTTTTTTTTTTTGGTCTTCAATGGAAGAGCTAGGGGGATGCATGGATCTGTAATAAGCCAGTCATACGGTGAATGGCTTAATACAGTAAAGTGCTTTTTTTTTTTTGTTTTTGCTCTTCACTTGAAGAGCTGAGGGGGTGGGACACTAGTGTACAGTACTGGCACAGGGTGCTGCTTGAGCCAGTTATGCTTCTGGGGAAACAGTCAAACTCCACTTTATAGAAAATGGCATCTATAAACATATTTATTTATTTGTTTTACATTTGTTGACCGGGCTAGTCTAGCTGGATACATGTCCATTTTCAGTAGAGTCCCGGGGAGAAAAGCTCCAAGAAATCATACAAAGTTAATAGAAAGTTAATATAGAAGTTATGACAGATATTATAAAAACAGCAAATGTTACATAAAAGCAAAAATTTTTTTTTTTCACACAAGTAGTACAAATTAGAATACTCATAGTGATTTTGTGAGAAGGTGCATATGTAAAGCCCTCCTGATATTTGAAACTCCTTTGCTGTTTTTAGCTCATTTGCCATTCTTCATTATGTTCTTAACAGCTTTCTTACAGGCATAGTTATCTCAGACATAACTTCCTCATTCACTAGAAACTTTTGTAATGTCTGTCTCTTCTTCTGGCCTTGTCATTTTCTACATCAAGTTTCACGCATTCTGACAATAGAACATGATCCATGTTTTTCAGACCTGTCACTCCTGTTTTATATTTGTTATTTCATTTGAAACAATACTGTGACAATTGTATCAGCCTCTTATGTTCTTGTGTTTTACCCCACTATAATAGATCATCCGTTACATTTGTAGTTAATTCCAATCCTTCAGTTACTTGTGCAACGGCTCTTTAAAAAACTCTGATGCTCAAGAAATTTCATGCATTCTAATGGTGCACTAAATACGCATTAATTTTAAGTTTACTTAGTTTTATCAGACAAAGACCCTGGTTTGCATTTAGTATGGAAATTTGGCACTCCCAATACTACTGATAAATGGTAAGCAGTGGTTGTGTCCCACTTTAATAACTTTATTCAGATCTTGTGGATCAATACAAATACAAGTAATACCTTCACAACAGCAGCCATACTAGCCATCCAGTTTATGGGCAATAATGGCTTTTTAATGAGACCTAAGATTTCTGTTCATGTAATTTCCTGGCCTTCTTCAGAGGGATACAACTGCTCCCCAGGAAGCATTTATCACTGGCATTGCATTAGGGTTTATCTGGAAAGGGATAGACTCCTGGCTGACCACCTATGCCTGTAAATACACTACCTTAGCTATTCAGGATATTATTGTAATGACTGCACACAGTAGCTAAAATGCTTCTTCAACTGTGTAATTGCTCTCACACAAATGAGGTCTTTGTTTTTACATTATACACTTGTTTTGCAGTTCCTGATGTCTTACAAGAAACACAAACCACAATATTAGAAGTTACATATTTAAATGACACAATACAAAAAAGATATCGTATTCTTTTTTTTATTATTATTATTATTCTCATCATGAGGTTTTGACCTACTGACACCACTTTGTGGGCAGGGCAGAAAGAGATTACAATGTGCACACAGATCTTTGAGTATTTTTAATACCATTATTAAATTATCACTTAAGATGGATCTATTTATATTTTCCAAATGACCACTTCATCGAATGAAAAACATAGAGACGAGGTTGCCAAAAAGTTAATTTTATGAATGCCCAAATCACTGTAACTGAATGCCGAGAAACTATGAAACTGAAGCAAATCTAACCCACCCAAGTGGGGGGCTTCACCCCCCACAAGCCCCTAACTAAATATACAAACTCCGAGACTGTACTATAGTTGAGAAAAGGGCAAAGTTCACCATGGGGCCAAGCGGTTAGTTTCCCAGCGTTAAATTACGGTGATCTGGGTGTTTGTAAAATTAACTTTTCGGCAACCTCATCTCAATGTTTTGTTGTTCAATGATGTGGCTGCTCAGAAAATAGAAGTAGATCCCTTAAGACATAGTCAAACATATATTACAAGAAAAAACAAACAAACCATATAAACATTTTTTTCCATTTGCATACATTATACACCACATATTTACTCCTTGTTTGTAACTATCATCAGTCCAACATTACATTCATTGCTGAATTCCTGCCTTCCCTTACAGTCGTCATGCCTCCACCTCTTGAACATTATTCTGCATGCACTGTTCCCACAATCTTCATTTATTTCTTTGCAGTTTGCTCTTTCCCTTTTCTAAAAATCCCTCTTCCAATTCCCTTATACATTGTATAAAACTCAATACTTCAAATATTGTTGGTTTAGACTTGGTTTTCCATGTTCTAGTAATTTATTTTCTTTTTTTTTTGGCAGCCAACAGAATTAGGTGTAACACGGCCATACTGTGTCTAGGCAGTTCAGATCCTGTGGCCCAGATCTAAAGAATCATGTCCTTGGTTACAGTTATTTGTTCACACAATATTTCTGACAGAGTACTCTGTAGGGAATTTCTAAAATCTGCCAACGCATTTCACTCCCAAAACATATGCTCCCAGTTACCTCTTTCTACCCTTTCCCACCTCCAACATTTGCTACCTACATGAGGAAAACTTCTTTAAAGTCTGCTTGGGGTATAAAGATACCTATGGAAACACTTCCAAGATCCTTTCTTGCATACTTGGGGCCCATACATATGCCCTCCCATTGTTCTCTTATAACTGGCTTTCCCAGTCTTTCTCTTTCCAATCTTTTCTAATCCCATCCAATTCTTATAGTTATGCAGTATTTTATACGCCCTACTAATTATCCTCCTTATCACATTAGCTGCTGTTCTAGATTCAACTAAAAACTCTACCACAATAGAACTTTCACTTAAGACCCCCCCTCCCCAGTCCTTTTTCTCTGTCTATACTCTGATATCAATCCCTGGTAAGGAAACAATCTCTAGCCTGCAGTTGAAATTCCTCTTGGCCTCATCCCACTATATTACCTTTACCTCTCTAGTTATTTGCTCACTTGACTCCTTTTAATTTTTTTCCAGTGAACTCCATACCCTCTTGCCTATTTTCTGCACCTCTAGTTGTAGTCATCCCTACTGGCAAAACCTCCTTTCTGCTTTCTTGTGTTGGCATAGTTCTTACAATATTTTATGTTACTTTATGAATATAACATTCTGTATGATTGTTATAATTTCTCCTTAAGGATCTGCATCCAAAATCCCACTTTCTATTTGTTTCTTGAACTCCCCCCGCTTCATCATCATCCCTTTCCATTTTGATGTATAACCCTCTGCTCGTGTTATGTATATGAGCCTTAACAGTGTAGCTCTAAAATATGTCTTCACTTCAGTTAATCCTAAACCACTTTGGTCTATTGGAAGGATCATCTTATCCCACTTTACCTTTGCCCTCTTCCCCTCCCAGATAAATTCATTCATCTGTTTATTATTGTCCACAACTTCTGCTCTGACTGGTAAAACTTTGCCTGATCTGTTTATAAAATTAAGGAAACTAAAACATTTTCACTGCTTGTATATCAGTATCCGCATCCAGAAACAAGAAATGCCAGTTTCTCAGTTTTTCTATTGTCTTTCGTTTAGTTTCTCCCCACATATCCTTAGATGTCATAACAGAAGTCTTTTTAACCTGTACTCCTACATACGTCATCTTATCATGTCCCCATAAATATGGCTATTGCTGAACAAATTTGTGTGTGTGTACATAATTTACAATCTTTGTTTTATCTTCATTAATGTTATATCCTAAAAAGACTTTAAAACTGTCTGAAAATGTTCCATGGCACTGAAATGTTCTTTTCTGGATTTATCAGGTGCAAAATAATATCTGCAATGGCCAACTTTTCTTGATAACAATGCCAATTATATCCTTGCATTTCTGAGGCCCTTATTTTCTTTGCAAATAGTTTTAAATATTCAGCGATTCACAGATTTTTACAAGGCTAACGATACAAGGGTAGGGGGCTTTCTATGCCTAGGCAAGTTTTCCCGAAAAAATAATGACATCCATTACTGAAACAGGACATTGAGGGCCAGGCTCTTACAAACTACCTCTGTCTTAAGGGACATTTAGCATGTGAAACAAATAAAGGGAAGATGACTCCTCTGCTTTGTACCTCGGTTCAAACAAAGCTTGTCAGACAGGAACCTTCCAACTTTAATTCTGGCCTCCAGTCCTTCATATATCCTCCTTATTAATCTTATTATGTATCAGAGAATGCAAATGCTTCCATTGTCCTACTTATAAAATCTCTGCATCTAGATCCCCTAAAAATGGAGGGTTTTTACCTATTCTGCTTCTCTGTGGATCATCATTGTTCTATTAATATTGTCAAATGTTTGCCTCCACATCACATAACCACACTGCTCCATGTGTAATGAGTTGGCAGAGTTTAATGATTCTCTGCTGATTATACTGTCAGAGATACTGAGAAAGCAAATTGGTTTAACAAAGGAAATGTTTTTTTTTTTTTTTTTTTTTTTGAGCTACGATACAGAATTGGAATTATCTAGACATAGTAAGGCCTTGCTGACTAATTGTGGTGGCTGCCAAAAAAAAAAAAATTACTAGAAAATGGTAATTGGAGACTAAACCAACTGTACTAGATGCAGTGAATATAGTAACAGAGATAAAACAACTGGAACGGAGATCTCTAGAAAAGGGTAAGTGCAAATACATAGAAATAAATGGGAATTGTGGGAACAATTCATACAGGAGGAGGAATGAAGTTTAAAAGAAGACAATATTTGAATGAGCTATGTAATGCTTGACTGAGAATAACTGGATAGATAATAAGTAATGTATAATGTTGCAACTAAAATTATTAGTGTGGTTTGTGATGTATAATGTTTGCAAATAAAATTATGTCAATATGGTTTGTTTTCATTTATATAAATGTATAATTGCCTATGTCATAAGTGATAATTCAATAAAGATGTTTCTTGTTAAAAAAACACACTGCTCCATATCTATCAATTTTGACAACAATTTTGCCATTCTTTTAGCTAGTATAGAAATAAACACTTGATAATCATGGGCAATAATATGTAAATTCTGAGTTCTTCCTACTGAATTCACATCTTCTATATAACAATTTTCATAAATTTCTTCAGAAATCTTCCCTGTGTTATAGTTCCCTTTCTAGGTCCCCATGAAATAGCATCACATTTTCAAGTAAAGTTCCAGTTCCCACCGGTAAGTAATATTCCCTGCAGAAAGCTGATTATTCTCTCAACATTTTCTTAAGTTCCATAACAACAGTGTTTGGTGGAATATAAATACATGCCAGGATAATCCTCCTTCCTTGCCAATAGCCACTTACTACCACATATCTACTACTATTGTCTTTTTTCCCTCTTCTATCAGTATTGGTGCCCCACTAACAATTAGTATAACATGATATTCAGCTGAAAAGCCATCCTGAAATTCTTTCTTTGTCAAATTCACAGTGTGTCACCTGTAGCATTGGCATTTGCATTCTGTATTTTTTAATATACGCCAGTACTCTTTCCTTTTTGTCTACATCTGTAAGGCTATTTACATTCCAAAATAATATGAGAGTATAGCCATTATTATAAAAAGATGTTGTTCCCACCTATTATACATGCCAGTGTTTTCAATGTGTTTCCAACTTTCATGTCACATGCGCACACTAATGTTTGTCAGACTGATCTTTTATAGAGTTGTTTCTTTTTATCTCCATTTGACCCTATGTCACATTTTTTTCAAGACTTTTTGTTTTAATGAAAGCCCCCCAAAACAAAAATCAAAATAAATTTTCAGAACACCACCATCCCCTGTTAACTTAGAACAAATACACCAAACTATATACCTCTTCAAAAAACTGCCCCAAACTGACAGTTGGGTCCACAAATACCTAACCTAAAATTAAAGGTTACACATACTAAACTGCATGCTAAAGCCTGTATTCCCACTTGCATTGGTTGTTGTCTGTTCTTTTCTTCTCTCTGTTCTCTACCCAGATGTGAAAAACAGCTTGCATGCTTTCAGAAAACATTAACTTTTAGCCCTATGAAAAAGTGCTCTTGTGATCTTTAAATAAAACTAATTGTATATAATTCACTTAAATGTATTAACATACTAATGCTGCTATACAGAGTGCTCTCTCTTCTTCATTTCCCAAAATGTCAGACTATTTTTCACTGAACTGCTTCTCATTGTACCTTTAAATTTTACATTTCTCTTAGAACAAAAAATGCTTATAACTCTCAAGGTTAATTGAATCTTTATAAATTTCACTCACAAGAGAATGTATGGCTGCCTTCAACAGCAGACATTTTGACTCCCACTGAAAATTTGCTAATGAAGCTAGTATGTTTGCAGATGTAAGAAACTTAACATTGTTCATGTCTTTCATCATTTTTCAACCGTACTTACATATAAAAAGAATTTGTTTATAGCTTAAGCCAACATCATTAATTTAGAAATTCACCTTTGTAAAACTTCTTCTTCTTTCGGCTTTTCCCGGTTAGGGGTCACCACAGTGGATCACCTGTCCATTCATGATTGGCAGTGGAGTTTTACGGTGTTCAGTTGCCAGCCCAGTGCCCAACCTTCCATAGAAGGCACACACACACACACACACACACACACACACACACACACACACACACACTCATGCCTAGGGCCAATTTAGAGTGTCCGATCCACCTACAGCATGTCTTTGGGATGTGGGAGGAAACCGGAACACGCTGAGGAAACCCACGCGACCACAGGGAGGACATGCAGACTCCATACAGAAGGCACCCCAGCCGAGAATCGAACCAGAGAACCTCTTGCTGTGAGGCAGCAACGCTAACTGCTGCACCACCGTGGCCACCCTCACCTTTGTAAAACTAATAGAAAATATCTTAAGTTCTATATATAATATAATCAGGGCACTTTTACATGCCACCACTACTCCAGCAACCCAAGATTACAGCATATTAACATTAAATTAGCTTTTGCCCAGCCTTTATTCCTTCTCTTGTTATACTGAAAAGCTATACTAAAAAGTACTTGTTTACCAATATGTTCAATACATAAAATAGTCAGTGAAAAGACTCTATCTCACATTTAAAATATAACTGACTATACAACATGCAAAACTGCTTTACTATATATAACATGCAGTTTATAACATGGAATGTTTTACACAAATACTAAGAACAAAAATTGTTTTACTTACAGTTACTTTTCCCCCTTTTGGTATCCTTCTAAATACCGATGATATAAAGTAGGATATATGCTTTACAGTCCACCCATAAGATTAACAAAATCAACAAAAGTACAGTCGTTCTCAGCCACATTTTTTTGCAAAGCCATACTTTACAAATGTAACTGATGTTTTACAGTCTCCCATTTATTCACCAATTTCAGTGCTGCTGGCCATCTTCCTATCCATCTCCTAACACCATACTCTGGTTCAAGTCCAAGGTACTTCTGACTCTTCTAGTCAACTCCTGTGCTTTTTTTTTCTGTGTCTCAAACATTTTCTTTGGAACACTGGAAACGGTTTCACTGACAAAGCCTTCCTGTGAGCAGAGTCCCTTTCTGTTTGCTGGCTCATTTTTTTGTTGCATAAACTTTTTATTTTCTTCTTAGCCTGTTCACACAAAATAATGTATTTGATCTTCCAATATTTGAAGACAGCTGGATACTACAGCTTGAATCTCACAGCTGCCTGTTGACATTCCCTAACTGTTGGGATAAATTTGCTGCTCTTCTGCCTGGTATACAGTGAATAATCCTTTTCCACAAACACTCTGTTGTCTCCAGTTTTTAACACTTTTCTTTTCTGCCTCAGTTTTGTCATGATTAAATATTTCTACTGGTACATACATACATACATACAAATACTTCAAGCACAGGCATTAATGTCCTTCTAGCCTGCCAATACACCAAAACAGCTGTTCCCATAATAAATGTCCAAGCATTACTTAAAAATATCTAAATTAATGCTTGCTTTAATGTAATTTGGTAGTCTGTTCCATGCATCAGCTGCTCTGTCAGAGAAAAAATTAGTACACTTTTCATTCCTATAAAATCTACTACACAGGTCATTTGATGGTTCTGTACTACTTTTTGATAAACCAAAACATTCCCAGAGGTAGTTGTCTCTAAATGCCCTATATACCTGAATAAGATCTTCTCTTAAATATCTATATGAGACACTGTGCACTTAAAATTTCACATCCGTGGATGCTCTTGGTATATTTTTGCTGTGCTCTTTCCAGTTTACTCATGCTTGTTTTCTTATAAGATTTCCATACTGTTATTCCATATACTCAAGTTTGGGTCTCATATAATTAACAAACAATTACTTCATCATCTCTAATTTACTAGACTTTATACATCTTTTTATACAACCTATAGTTCTATAAATATCATTACCAGCTGGTTGATATGATTAGAAAAACTAAAAAGCTGGATCTACCCAAATACTCAGGTCCTTAAAGGAATCTACGGTTTCAATCACCATGTGCTATATTAAGTATTCACCTTTCAGTTTATGTCTCCCAAATCTAATATGCTTAGATTTTAATGTATTTATCAGCATATTATTCTCCTGTCCAAATGGTCAATTTAGTAAAGTTCTTTTGCAGATGTGTCCTATCTGTAACACATGTAACCCATTTACTCAATTTCAAGTCATCTACATACAGACTGTAGAACACCTCAGATGAAAAAGATAGGTCTGAAAGATGCAATCTAAACAAGTATGGGCTTAGGACAGAGGCCTTTAGGACACCCTGACTGTAACCAAGAATTTCACTTGACCAATTGCTGTATGATACTTGCCATGTCATATCTGTAAGCCATGCAGCTATCCATTTAATCAAGAGTACATCAATACTTAGATGTTCTAATTTATTAATCAGTGTTTTGTGTATGACCCTGTCAAATACTGGAGTTAAAAATATAAATTGCATCACAGCACAATGTTTCATTCATAGCTGTTATTATATTGTTATAAAACATCATGTTGCAGGTGGTAATAGATCTATTTTCAACATATGCATGCTGATATATGGTATCAAGTCCCAAACTTTCCAGTTCTGACAATAACTTATCAAATATTATCTTCTCCATTGTTTTTCCACAACATGAAAGTAGACTTAAGGGTCAGTATGACTCTGGGTTTGACCTATTCAACTTTCCCTTAAAGACAGGTTTAATAAGTGCATGTCTCCAATCTTCAGTAATCTTCCCATATTTGCATGACCTAGGAAATAATAGTTATAATGGTACTGCAAGTTCTTGTAGAAGTGCTTTCAAGTCATTATTACTAAGTCTCCTCCCTGTGCTTTGTTTGGATTCAGTTCACATAGTTTAGTTTTCAATATAATCTAATTTGATTTCAGTATTTGAGGTTACCTAGATTTCACTAGGACAACCTATCACCCCCTTTGTGGAGTCAAACTGTTGTGCATAAGATTTTGTAAATATATCTTAACCTGTTGTATCTGAGAATAAATTTTAGAATCTACATACAGTTTATCAATTTGCATGTCTTTATTCCTTCTACATCTTATGCATCTATAAAATGGTTTCTTATTATGGTCAATATCTTTATATAAATTTTCTTCAAAATTTTCTGGATCATGTCTCACACTGTGCTTAATTTGCTTGCCTAGCTTGTTTATTTCAGTTTTCAGAGTTGTAAACTGACCTTGTTTTTATTTCTTATATTTTTGTCTCTCGCCTTAATCAGGTATCTTGTTCTTGTGGAAATATACCCCCTGAAATTGTATGCCTAAATCCTGATGTTAAACGTTTATTTTTTATATTTTGCATTCAAAATTTTTTCTTTCAAAACTTTCCACATTCCTTCTGCAGTTTTTGCAATGAATGCATCACTCCAATTAGTTTTACACAGAGACTGTTTTGTTTCCATATTATCTGTAATTAATTTTGTGTATTACTTTTTATTTCAGTTTGGCAAAATTATCTAGCAAAAAAATAACTTTTTGAACTTTGACATGAAGCAACAATAACTTATTTAGGAACACAAACAATGTCTAGTACACTCCATTCCCATGTAGTTTTTTTTACAATCTGAAGGAATTGTTGTTCCTGAACATACATTGTGAATAATTTCTTTACTAATGCTGTTGAATCAACATTAAGCCAGCCTGTTTCTGGTCAGCTAAGTCCCCACTCAGTATTATTTTTTTCACCTGTGCTTCACTCATGAAATGTATGAAGTTCTCTAGGTCATCAGCATTTGACTTTGGTGAGCTATACACTACAACAATTGTTATATGTTCCAGGGTTGCCATTACTATCAGAGTTACACAATCTATACTATTGGTGTTATCACCGAACATGTAATAATCTCAGGTCTCATAACTATCTTTAATCCCTATCATAACACCTATAACTGATTTTTTTTTTGTTAGAATGTCTGCTACAGTAAAAACATTTATACTCTGACAGAACTGGATTCCAGTCATTGTTATTTAACCATCTTAAACAAACAATAACACCAATCTTATAGGAATACAGCACATTTTCCAATTCATCATCATCATCTTTCGGCTTTTCCCATTAGGGGTCGCCACAGTGGATCATCTCTTTCCATTTCTTCCTATCCTCTGCATCTTGCTCTGTCACACCAACCGCCTGCATGTCATCTCTCACCACGTCGATAAACCATATCTTAGGCCTTCCTCTTTTCCTCTTACCTGGCAGCTCCATCCTTAGCAAAAATCCTAACTTGTGTTTGTCAAATATTGCAAAATATCTGCTGCAAGAATTCTCTTTGCTGATCTTGACAAATGCACGCCAGCCTGTCTGAAGACATGTACCCAAAATTAGGCTTTGATGCACTACACATTTCCATTTTTTAAAATGGGACACTTTTTCATGCAGGCTTTTACCCAAAAAATCTTTTCATTCATGATGACTTGACTCTTCTTCCTATATGTGACTTGTGAAAAATACATCCTACCAGCTGTACTATGTATTCTATCTAAAAGCTGTAATTTACTAACAGTCAGAGAATCTTTGCAGATGAGATCAATTTCTACTGACATGAATAAAAACAGATCCATACTTCCTTACATTAAGGCATTTGGCTTGTCTCACATCCTCCATTTTTAATCCTGGCAACTATAACAAACACAATGTGATGGTCATTATCTTCTCTGCAAATGTTAAGTATCTGCTTCTCTAAAAACTGAATCTCCAATTATAAGAATATGTTTTATGACCAGATCTGAAGAATATTCAACTTCTAATTCAGTAATATCTGTTCTTCTAATTGTTATAAAGGAATGATTTTCATAAAGATTAGTCCTATTAATCCCACTGTTTTCATTATATTCCATTTCCAATTATACAATTCTCATCCGCCTTTCTACATCCACAGCTTCAGCCATGCTGTCTTTCTCATCTTTTATCTTACAAAAATGTTCTTTAATCCTTCCACTTTCAGTTTTGATTTCCTCCTTTTCATCTGCCCTTACCTCTTTTGTCAACCTTCTGTTCTGAAACAAAAAAGTTGCCTTTTTCTGTAGACTGATGGTTTTATGATTGAAAATGTTATCATTCCCTGTAATCTGTGTTGCATAACAAAGCCGTGTCATATTTATTACGTATTCTCTTTACATTGCAGACATTCAGCTGTTTCTTTTTCTTCCTTTTTATTTGCTGTGTTCTTCCTTTCTTTCTTTTTTATTTCCTTCTAAATGCTCTGAAGCCTTAAACTGATGAATGCTTGTATCCATAACTTCAAAGTTGTCAGGGACATTGCAATGTTTCACAGGGCTTGAGTGATCTTTACAGACAACAAGCACATCGTTTCCTAAACGTATTCTATTTGCTCTTTGCCTAATATTATTAATCTCACCAGTCCTGTCATTAATATATTTATCAACAGTTCTCCGAGCTGTGCCAATTGCACAAGTGTTATCGTCTTCAGTTAGTCTAGATTTACTACTAAGAATGGTAAGCAAATCATCCAGCTGATGACATGAGGAACATCGATATCAGTGTTATCAGGTATTACCTTTAAATATAAACATTTATTATACTGTTCAAGACATTTGTTCTTTAGCAAATCATTAACAGCATACTTATTTAAGGAATTCATATTCAGTTGCAAACGAACAAAAGAGTCCAGAAGAAAAAATAATCAAAATCGGTTACCACAGAATTCAAAGACAATGTAAATCAGCTTCTATGACAAAAATCACGCAAACAATATGCAACTAAATACTAAATTAAGTGCAGAAAAGTTCTTGCTCAGACTGTACAATTTCTGAAAGTCACACAAAAGCTGGAATTCCTTTACATCACAAATGCACACAGTAGCTTCTACTCACCATCGCTCGCTGTCGCACCTCTTTTCAACAGTAAGGCTCAATAAATCACAAACCAAGGCAGGATAGTTTAGACAAGATCTCGATTGTCCTCTCTGCAGTCTGTGTGAATTTATGGCTGACAAGGGCCCCTAGGATGGCTAGAGTTTAGAGAGTATCTGTAATACAACAGAAGATCTCAGGATTTCTCTGAGTGCTCTGTCTTCTAGCGCTACCATTTTTTGAAACAGATTTTATTGAGCAGTCTCGTACTCAGTCAGCCTTTTCCTCATTTCAGACTCTGATTTTTGCCGTTTTATCAGCTCATCAGAATAGCTAGTTAAAGCTTCTTATACTTTTTCCACCCTTTTATTTGAGTTGATATACTCCTTCAGTGTTTCATTTACTTTAATTACCTCTGAGTAAATTTGATTTATTTATTTTTTTCTCTAAATTACTGGAATCCATCTCTTGTACCAAAACTGAAGCATAACATGCTTTTTGATGAGCAGCTGTAGGATTCTTTCCAGCCAGTGTTTTCTGTTCACCTTTTCTAGCTGACTTTCTTTCAGGTTCTCTAATTTTTTTTTCTTTGCTGGCATCCAAATGGTGTAATTACTAGCCAGTAACTGAATTTTCTCAAGCTGACACAATCACTGACTCTTATATCTTAATTTTTTTTCCACACAGGCAGAGCTGAAATTAAGCTGATGATCATTGTGCAGGACATCTTGGAAGTCACTCTGAATATTTTTGCGCCCGCTTGTTTAAAAGGTCACAGAACCTCTAGAACAAGACTACGTTCTTGTTCCTGAGGTTGTGCCTTGAATTTAGGGTTAAATGATTTATTGTAGCAAGAGTATGGGAGTTACTGCTGAAACAGATGAGGAGTGCAGGAGGCTTATTCCCAACATATACAGATACAGTCCTTCTTTTTTTTTAATCAAACTATAATTCAAAATATAATGTTGCAGTTGTTGAGCATTATTTTTTAGGAAAGTCCACATATCAGTTTCACTGAATGGACTTTTGCGAAAATCATGTTCAGTATTATGCCCAGGATTCCAAGTCACAGTAGTGATTAAATAACACTAGTAATAAATCTACACTTCTGGAATTTAGAACACAGAACACACACACAAACATACACAAAAACAATGTCTGAAAGTTTGAAAGGGAAATTGATATATTAACTAATTGTAACACCCTACAGTCCTTTGTTTTCATCACAGCATACCTGTATCAGAGCGTCCTGAATTGCTACTTGTGCGACTCCGTGCATCTATTTGGGACACTTTGCCAGAGTTGGAGTGCCTGGGTGAAGAATTTTGAGGAGATGCAGGTATAATGGTCTCTCTATGTTTTTTAAGTTTCTCCTGGTTAATTCTGATGAAAAAATAAACCAGAAAGGTAGAAGGTTAGTCATACATATAATGATTGCAGATTTTGGGTTTCAAGGTAAAATAAGTCAGTTTCATTACACTTAATATACACTGCATAATAAAATTAAAATGTCTCACAGTTCGTATTTTGACAGTAATCTATGTCTGCATTGAAAGGGGTAGTGAGCAATTTCAAATACATTACTTACTAATGAATATGAGTACAACAAGTAAATAAGTATGTTCGTTGTTAAGGAAAGCAGCCTCTGAAATATGTCAGCATTTCTTTTCCTGAAGACTTTGTTATTGCTTTTAATCCACACCAGTGCACTGTTGCATCACAATATGAATACTGGTTATCATATTTTACATAATACAAAATAACAGCATATTTTGTAGACTTCAACATGAAAGCTTAAAAATGATTTTGGTCCCCATGTCAAATGCACTAGTTCTTGAAACAAAAGAAACATGGTCATACTTAATCCATATACTGCTGGCAAAAGGCATGTACTTTACACATACATGGATTGTGTGACTGTATATCTAGCTATACACACATATATGCATACGCACACACACACACACACACACACACACACACACACACACACACACACACACACACACACACACACACACACACACACGCACACACGCACACACACACACACACACACACACACACACACACACACACACACACACACACACACACACACACACACACACATAAGTAAGAATACACAGGGTGGAAATACATAATTTTTATACAATTTCCTGAGTAATAGTTTTTTATCATCACATACCATCATTCAATATTGTGCAGAGTGTACAGTACAGTGTCTGCACTCTCTTATGCTATATCTCATTTGCCAGATATTGATAATGACCCTAGTCAACCAGGATGACTAGGACATATAAGTGGAGGACTTCATTTCTGTATGCTTCCTGGTAGGTGTTAACAGGAGGGTCCCACTGTCACACTGTGCTGCTGGCTACATACAATATATGTTTATAGGTTCATAGGTGTTTACTATGCTAAAGACCACAAGGGCCTTTTTAAGCCTAGCCATGCATCCCAAATCTCTGACAAGTTCTGATACCCTTGATAAGTGTAAGCATGGGCCTGGGAGATGAATCATTTACAGGTTACCTGTTTGGATTAGAGACATAGTTGCCAAACCAGGGATGAATTTCTGGTTTCCCATCCAATTGTCTAAGTTGCACTTGAATTGGGTTAGGGAGGAACTCTGCTTCATGTGGATGGGAAGCCTGCTCCATAGAAGAGGTAGTCTCTGGGATACATACCTATCTCTCCAGCAGGTCCAATGTATATCACAGGCAAGGTTTAAGTCTTTAGAGCGGGTAATTCTGGTACTGTTTGTTTTGTGGATATGCAGGAGGTCCATCAGGGTGAGGTTTGACAATGCCCTGTATGCCAGGCATAGATCTCCCCTCAAAACCCTGTAGGAGACAGAATACAGGGATAGGGCCTTGAGGCAATCTGCATAAGAAATATTACTCATGCCCTATATTCTTTTAGCGAGGAACCTCTGTCTACGTTTCACTTGTTGGATATGCCTGGTTAGGTGCATCCCAAAGGGTGCCTTGTACTCAATGACAAGTCTGATGAATTTCAAATACAGTGGAACAATGACTTCCTTGGACTTAGATGCCATACCTTTGTTTATAAGTTGCATAACATAGAATGATTTCCTCACCACTGTAGACACGCGATGATCAAAGGCTATTTTTTTATTTATTTTATTTTTATTTTAAATTTGTTTACCGGGAAAGTCCAACTGGACACAGATCCATTTTCAGCAGAGGCCCGGGGAGAAAATCTCCAAGAACATTACATACAAGAAATTTTACAAACATAAACAGCTCTATTTATGTAATAAACATATAGCAATGTACAACTTTACATACAGTAATGTACAACTTTACAAGTTATAAAGGAGATAATTATTAAAGAACATAGTTCAATAATATTAGGCATCATGACAGCAAAAGAGAAAAACATTTTTTTTTAGTAATGTGTACCTAATGTTTAACTATGCAGGGGAGATGTTTATCAGAATTTTCCAGGGAAAATTTAAGCTGTAGATGCTAACTTAGATTACTAGAACAATTGTAATGGTAAGAATTAACCAGGGGAGTAGCGTGGGCAAAGCCAGTTATTTAAGTAGTGGGTTTTCCCTGGAAAAAGGGAAAATGAAGAAACCCCCCCTTAAAAATTTTCCCATAGTTAAGGGGGGTAAAAAAAATCCCTTCCCCCCCCCCCAATCCCCTTTGAAGAAAACCTGTTTTCTTTTTTGGACTTGGGCGCCAGTTCAGAAGAGGCCTGTGTTGATTTAGAAGGAGTCTTTGCCTTTGTCTTTGGCTTTGCCTTTACTTGAAGCTGAGTAGGCCTGAAAACCCCTTCGGAAGCCGGTACCTGCACAGCGGCTCCGGACCCATCCGAAGGAGTGATGTCCGAAGGTCCTGCAACAGAGATATTTAAAGGCCTGGTTGGCTCCTCATGAGAGTCCGTTTCGGCCGTCGGTTCTGAAATGGCCGATGACAGGGGCTGCAAAAGCGCCTCACTGACGACGGCCGAACCTGAAGCTGGCTCTACATGTGCGCTATCATCAGATTTGGACCTCGGAGGCCTGTCTTTATCCTTGCAATGCTTGTGAACTCCAGTAGATGGAAGCATATCCGACGACATTTTGTAGTTAAAGCATCTACCGAAGTAATGAAAAGCAAAATCGTACCTTTGCTTAATTGTACGTTGATTGAATCTAGCACAAAACCGACAACTAGCTACGTCGTGGTCAGGGCCCAAGCAAGGAATACAGTAAGAATGAAAATCCTTATGAGGTATTTGCTTCCCACATGAAATACAATTATTAACTTTTTCTGACATCGGAGTGGAGCAAGAAAAAAGTTTCCCCAACGGGGTACTTAGCTTTGAGTGGAGAAGAAAGTCTTCGGACCGAAGTACGTATAAATATTCGTCAGGAGTCAACCGACCGGCACTTGCGAACTGCTATCACCGCACAGCAAGAAAGACTGGAGAAGATGGCGTCGGCTGTCAGCTTTATACTCCTGGCGGTCTGACGTCAGGGAGCAGGGTTGAACAGCCGACGCCGGACCCAGACTTTGGGATTCTAGCCGACCGAGGGCTGCCTGCCGGCAGGGGAGAACCCTACAGTCATGACTGCAACAGTGAAACACGATGAACATCCACAGCTTGAGCCATGCTGTCAACATCTGTCTTTCTCATCTTTTTTCTTACAAAAATGTTCTTTAATCCTTCCACTTTCAGTTTTGATTTCCTCCTTTTCATCTGCCCTTACCTCTTTTGTCAACCTTCTGTTCTGAAACAAAAAAGTTGCCTTTTTCTGCAGACTGATGGTTTTATGATTGAAAATTTTATCATTCCCTGTAATCTGTGTTGCATAACAAAGCAGTGTCATATTTATTACGTATTCTCTTTACATTGCAGACATTTAGCAGTTTCTTTTTCTTCCTTTTTATTTGCTGTGTTCTTCCTTTCTTTCTTTTTTATTTCCTTCTAAATGCTCTGAAGCCTTAAACTGATGAATGCTTGTATCCATAACTTCAAAGTTGTCAGGGACATTGCAATGTTTCACAGGGCTTGAGTGATCTTTACAGACAACAAGCACATCGTTTCCTAAACATATTCTATTTGCTCTTTGCCTAATATTATTAATCTCACCAGTGCTGTCATTAATATATTTATCAACAGTTCTCCAAGCTGTGCCAATTGCACAAGTGTTATCGTCTTCAGTTAGTCTAGATTTACTACTAAGAATGGTAAGAAAATCATCCAGCTGATGACATGAGGAACACAGATATCAGTGTTATCAGGTATTACCTTTAAATATAAACAACATTTATTATACTGTTCAAGACATTTGTTCTTTAGCAAATCATTAACAGCATACTTATTTAAGGAATTCATATTCAGTTGCAAATGAACAAAAGAGTCCAGAAGAAAAAATAATCAAAATCGGTTACCACAGAATTCAAAGACAATGTAAATCAGCTTCTATGACAAAAATCACGCAAACAATATACAACTAAATACTAAATTAAGTGCAGAAAAGTTCTTGCTCAGACTGTACAATTTCTGAAAGTCACACAAAAGCTGGAATTCCTTTACATCACAAATGCGCACAGTAGCTTCTACTCACCATTTCTCGCTGTCGCACCTCTTTTCAACAGTAAGGCTCAATAAATCACAAACCAAGGCAGGATAATTTAGATAAGATCTCAATTGTCCTCTCTGCAGTCTGTGTGAATTTATGGCTGACAAGGGCCCCTAGGATGGCTAGAGTTTAGAGAGTATCTGTAATACAACAGAAGATCTCAGGATTTCTCTGTGTGCTCTGTCTTCTAGCGCTACCATTTTTTGAAACAGCTTTTATTGAGCAGTCTCGTACTCAGTCAGCCTTTTCCTCATTTCAGACTCTGATTTTTGCCGTTTTATCAGCTCATCAGAATAGCTAGTTAAAGCTTCTTATACTTTTTCCAGCCTTTTATTTGAGTTGATATACTCCTTCAGTGTTTCATTTACTTTAATTACCTCTGAGTAAATTTGATTTATTTATTTTTTTCTCTAAATTACTGGAATCCATCTCTTGTACCAAAACTGAAGCATAACATGCTTTTTGATGAGCAGCTGTTGGATTCTTTCCAGCCAGTGTTTTCTGTTCACCTTTTCTGGCTGACTTTCTTTCAGGTTCTCTAATTTTTTTTTCTTTGCTGGCATCCAAGTGGTGTACTTACTAGCCAGTAACTGAATTTTCTCAAGATGACACAATCACTGACTCTTATATCTTAATCTTTTTTTCCACACAGGCAGAGCTGAAATTAAGCTGATGATCATTGTGCAGGACATCTTGGAAGTCACTCTGAATAGTTTTGCGCCCGCTTGTTTAAAAGGTCACAGAACCTCTAGAACAAGACTACGTTCTTGTTCCTGAGGTTGTGCCTTGAATTTAGGGTTAAATGATTTAGTGTAGCAAGAGTATGGGAGTTACTGCTGAAACAGATGAGGAGTGCAGGAGGCTTATTCCCAACATATACAGATACAGTCCTTCTTTTTTTTTAATCAAACTATAATTCAAAATATAATATTGCAGTTGTTGAGCATTATTTTTTAGGAAAGTCCACATATCAGTTTCACTGAATGGACTTTTGCTGAAATCATGTTCAGTATTATGCCCAGGATTCCAAGTCACAGTAGTGATTAAATAACACTAGTAATAAATCTACACTTCTGGAATTTAGAACACAGAACACACACACAAACACACACAAAAACAATGTATGAAGTTTGAAAGGGAAATTGATATATTAACTAATTGTAACACCCTACAGTCCTTTGTTTTCATCACAGCATACCTGTATCAGAGCGTCCTGAATTGCTACTTGTGCGACTCCGTGCATCTATTTGGGACACTTTGCCAGAGTTGGAGTGCCTGGGTGAAGAATTTTGAGGAGATGCAGGTATAATGGTCTCTCTATGTTTTTTAAGTTTCTCCTGGTTAATTCTGATGAAAAAATAAACCAGAAAGGTAGAAAGTTAGTCATACATATAATGATTGCAGATTTTGGGTTTTAAGGTAAAATAAGTCAGTTTCATTACACTTAATATACACTGCATAATAAAATTAAAATGTCTCACAGTTCGTATTTTGACAGTAATCTATGTCTGCATTGAAAGGGGTAGTGAGCAATTTCAAATACATTACTTACTAATGAATATGAGTACAACAAGTAAATAAGTATGTTCATTGTTAAGGAAAGCAGCCTCTGAAATATGTCAGCATTTCTTTTCCTGGAGACTTTGTTATTGCTTTTAATCCACACCAGTGCACTGTTGCATCACAATATGAATACTGGTTATCATATTTTACATAACACAAAATAACAGCATATTTTGTAGACTTCAACATGAAAGCTTAAAAATGATTTTGGTCC
The DNA here is from genome assembly GCF_019279795.1 of Protopterus annectens. Classification (NCBI taxonomy): domain Eukaryota; kingdom Metazoa; phylum Chordata; order Ceratodontiformes; family Protopteridae; genus Protopterus; species Protopterus annectens. Next base: position 624,384,181 of record NC_056751.1, on the reverse strand, counting down.
CCATGTCAAATGCACTAGTTCTTGAAACAAAAGAAACATGGTCATACTTAATCCATATACTGCTGGCAAAAGGCATGTACTTTACACATACATGGATTGTGTGACTGTATATCTAGCTATACACACATATATGCATACACGCACACACACACACACACACACACACACACACACACACACACACACACACACACACACACAAGTAAGAATACACAGGGTGGAAATACATAATTTTTATACAATTTCGTGAGTAATAGTTTTTAATCATCACATACCATCATTCAATATTGTGCAGAGTGTACAGTACAGTGTCTGCACTCTCTTATGCTATATCTCATTTGCCAGATATTGATAATGACCCTAGTCAACCAGGATGACTAGGACATATAAGTGGAGGACTTCATTTCTGTATGCTTCCTGGTAGGTGTTAACAGGAGGGTCCCACTGTCACACTGTGCTGCTGGCTACATACAATATATGTTTATAGGTTCATAGGTGTTTACTATGCTAAAGACCACAAGGGCCTTTTTAAGCCTAGCCATGCATCCCAAATCTCTGACAAGTTTTGATACCCTTGATAAGTCTAAGCATGGGCCTGGGAGATGAATCATTTACAGGTTACCTGTTTGGATTAGAGACATAGTTGCTAAACCAGGGATGAATTTCTGGTTTCCCATCCAATTGTCTAAGTTGCACTTGAATTGGGTTAGGGAGGAACTCTGCTTCATGTGGATGGGAAGCCTGCTCCATAGAAGAGGTAGTCTCTGGGATACATACCTATCTCTCCAGCAGGTCCAATGTATATCACAGGCAAGGTTTAAGTCTTTAGAACGGGCAATTCTGGTACTGTTTGTTTTGTGGATATGCAGGAGGTCCATCAGGGTGAGGTTTGACAATGCCCTGTATGCCAGGCATAGATCTCCCCTCAAAACCCTGTAGGAGACAGAATACAGAGATAGGGCCTTGAGGCAATCTGCATAAGAAATATTACTTAACCCAAGATACCTTCAACCTAATAGAAAAATGGTTCTCAAGTCGACAACTAGTTCTCAACCCCAACAAAACAAAACTACTTACTTTCTCACCCACTAACAAGACTCTTCCCCCCACCTTCTCTATTACATCCTCCAATGGAATCACTATATCACCAGAAGCTCACACAAAGCTATTAGGTGTTACCATTGATAACTCCCTTAAATTTGACACCCATTTCAATCTTACCATCAAAACCGTAAATAAAAAGCTTGGCTCTCTCTATAAAGTAAAACACTTTCTCACTCCTCACGCTAAAATTACAATTGCCAGCACACCTACTATCAACTCTTTTCTATGCCTCCCCTCTTTACAAACCTAAACAAGACAACCCTTAACAAACTTGCTTCTTGTTACAATCACATAGCTAGATTTGCCACAAATTCCACCTTTAGAACGCACCACTGCACTAACTTGAAGCAACTAGGGTGGTTAGAGTTTTCCAGCCAACTCCATTTCAACCAACTCCAAACGGCTCACCAGATACTGTATCACCCAGAGAAAACACCAGCTCTGAAAACATCATTCACCCCTATATTAACCTGCAATCTTTACGCTCCTCCAATAAGATCTTAGCTCAAACTACCAAAGCCAATAATTCTGCTGGGGATTCTCTATTCTCAAACTTTGTAGGTAAAATGTGGAACTCCCTACCGACCATGCTCACCTCAGAACCCTCACTCCTACAATTCAAAAAAAGCTTAAACCCCATCTCAATACTCTCTGGCAATGTCCCTGTTCCAAACCTGATTAACCACGATAATTTACCCTTCTCTTACTTCACTATCCTTAACCGCTTTTTAACAAGGCGCCTCGCCTTTGTAACTGACCTATGTTTTTTTTATATGCTGCTGTTATTTTTTTTCCCAAGATGTGATGTATCTTTATATTGTATTTAGAACTCAACTATCTTCCTTTTTTTGCATTAACAATGTTCATATGTCTGTTATGTACTTGGAGCTTTTCTCCCCGGGCCTCCTCTGAAAATGGACATGTATCCAGTCGGACTCTCCCGGTTAACAAATGTAAAATAAATAAAATAAATAAATAAAAATTATGCCCTATATTCTTTTAGCGAGGAACCTCTGTCTACGTTTCACTTGTTGGATATGCCTGGTTAGGTGCATCCCAAAGGGTGCCTTGTACTCAATGACAAGTCTGATGAATGACAAATACAGTGGAACAATGACTTCCTTGGACTTAGATGCCATACCTTTGTTTATAAGTTGCATAACATAGAATGATTTCCTCACCACTGTAGACACGCGATGATCAAAGGCTATTTTTTTATTTATTTTATTTTTATTTTAAATTTGTTTACCGGGAAAGTCCAACTGGACACAGATCCATTTTCAGCAGAGGCCCGGGGAGAAAATCTCCAAGAACATTACATACAAGAAATTTTACAAACATAAACAGCTCTATTTATGTAATACACATATAGCAATGTACAACTTTACATACAGTAATGTACAACTTTACAAGTTATTAAGGAGACAATTATTAAAGAACATAGGTCAATAATATTAGGCATCATGGCAGCAAAAGAGAAAAATTTTTTTTTTTTTTAGTAATGTGTACCTAATGTTTAACTATGCAAGGGAGATGTTTATCAGAATTTTCCAGGGAAAATTTAAGCTGTAGACCCTAAGTTAGATTATTAGAACAGTGTAATGGTAAGAATTAACCAGGGGAGTAGCATGGGCAAAGCCAGTTATATAAGTAGTGGGTTTTCAGGAGTTTTTTGAATTGAGTAGTAGATGTAGTCGAGGTTATTTGGCTTGGTAGTGAGTTCCAGGTCCTGGCAATGTTTTTATGTTTGATGACATTTATGAGGTTCTGGCTACTGGATCTTAAAGCTATCATCGATGTGTGAGGCTGGGTTCGATGCTGGAGTGCCAGGGTATTTTTTGGAAGGTAGTAGAGCTTATACGCTATTGAGAGTTGATTGCATAGGAGTAGTTGAGGCAGCTCAAGCCAGATGAGTTGCTTAAGGGCAAGACAGTGGTGGGATCTGTATGAGGCTTCAGTAGCAAACTTGGCAATCTTGTTGTAACCTCTGTGCCTCTGCTGCTATTTGAAGGAAATCTGCAGGTATGTTATCAGCTGCTAGTGTGGTTGGTTTGAGTTTTTTTAGGAGTTTAGAGATTAGTGTGTACAGGGTGTAGGGAAAAGCTGGACATATTATTATTTTGTTTTGTATTCGGCTGAGTAGGGGAACCTGCTGTTGTGGGGCTACTAGTTCTGTTGTGGGTTTTTGCAAGGGTTTGAACTATTTCGGTAAAGAATTTGTTAATTTGAGTAGGAATGTTGTCATGGTTGTTTGGTAGCACTGGGGTTGTAGTGGCGGCTTTTCCTGGATGCATTGCACCATTTATTACAGCCCAGAATTTTTTAGGATTGTGAACACGTTTTTCTTGCATGGTTTTATAGTAGTTAATTTTATCAAATTGAATTTGTTTTTTAGCCTTATTACGGAGTTCTAGATAGATTTGTCTTAGACTGGTAGTTCTGTTTTTATGAAACTGGGTCCAAGCTTTGTACCTCTCTTTCACTGTAATTTTGGTATCTTTAGTTAGCCATGGGGCATAATTTGTTTTTATTCTTATGGATCGGGTGGGAGCATGATGGTTTAAGATTTTTAGGAAGGTAGAGTTAAAGTACTTTATGGCTTCATCTAGAGATAGATGTTTTAGGGGAGTTCCAGTTGCAGTTTTTAGTGCATTTATGAAGTTAGTAGTTATAAAGGTCCTTTTATTATGAACGACTCTGAGGATGGGTTGGTTAATGTGTTGTGGTCTAGTCCTAATTAGGTAGGTTGGTTGATGGTCAGTTAGATTATCGGAGAGACATCCTGATTGTTGTGCTAGAGTGGGGTCAGATGACAGTATCCAGTCTAGGATGGATTCACATTTGGAAGTTTTGTCTGTTCTAGCTGGGGTAGATATAATTTGGGTAAATCCATGGAGGTTAATGTGGGTGGATGGATTATGGCTACAGAAGTTAAGCCAGTCAATATTAAAGTCTCCTAATAGTATGGTTTCTTGTGGTAGGGAGTTAGAGATCCGGTTAAGTAGTTTTCTATTATGGCAATGTTATTGCCTGGTGGGATATAGCCGTCTGCAATAATTATGTGTTTATTGGAGTTAAGTTTTAGTTTGGCAAGGATTAGTTCTATGTCTTTAACTTCTTGGCAGTTGTAATCCAATTGTTCTAAAGTGAGGTGATTTTGGAATAATATTACTATGCCACCCCACTTTTTCTCTAGTCTATCTGTGCGCATAATATTATAGCCTGGAGGTGTAATCTCATTACTGTGGTGTTCTGGTTTAAGCCAAGTTTATGTTAGTACTGCTATTTCTGGTTTATATAGAGCTAGTAGGGCATGCAGGTCTTGAATTTTGTTAATTATACTTCTTGCATTTATGTTAAGTAAGAGGAGAGATGAGGTAGGTCTGTGGTAAAGGGGATTTACCTGAATTGGGTTAGTATTGGTTGATGCAATGGGTCCTGGATTGGGGTGTATGTTGCCACAGAAAGTGAGTTTTGTGAGTAGGTAAAGATAGAGTTTAGATAGTTTGTATATTATTTTATTTTTGTCTTACAGAAGAGTAAGGGTTAGTTTTGACTGTCAGTTTATTGTGTACGTAAGAGAAAGACTGGGAGGAGTTAAGATCACAGGGTGATATAGGGAAGTTTTTTTAGTTTTAAGGTATTGGATATAGCTTCAGTTTGCCATTGGGGTGGGGCACTGATATGAAGTTGGGTGTGGTAAGAGGAGAGGAAGGAAAACAGGATAAGAGTGAAGAATGTTAATGAGTAGAATACAGCTTTAAGTAGTAGGGGTTGTTGTGTGCAGTTCATCTTGACTGGCTTTAGGGAAAGTGGGGTGTTTCTAAGGGTTTTATCTATAACTATGTGGGTTGGATGTTGTAGTAGAGGTGAAGTGGTGGTGGTCTGGTGGAGTCTGTAGCTATGGAGATGTTAAGTGTGGTGTGATAGGTAATTGGGAGATTGGAATTTGATGGGTGTGGTCTGTAAGTATAAATGTAATTGATATGGGGTGGGTGGAAATAGGGGTAGGGGAGAGGAAGGGAGCAGAGTGAGTTTAGCAAATGGAACAGGCAGAGCCAGTAGTCCAAGACACTGGAGTGGTTGGGAGACTATCAGTGGTAAGTGAAAAACAGCCTACTGCTGTAAAGTTATAGCCTGTGCAGGTAAAATTTATGGACTAATTAGCAAAAAAAAAATCGATAAAGTTGCAGGTTATACAGCATGAAGAAAAATGGAGTAATTAGCAAAAGAAAACAAAACTACAAAAGTTGCAGGTTTATACAGCAGGAAGAAAAATGGCCAGATACAGAGCTTTGAATAATAGTGTTTTCAACAGGGGAGTTGGTATCTAGTCAGGAAGGGAAGAAAGAGGTGGAAGGTACACTCAGGAGAAGAGGGGTATTAAACTTTGATAAGTTAGTAAATATGGGGGGAGATGCTTGCTGCTTTTCCTTACTGCAGCGTTAAAGCACTCTAAAGTCCCATTACAGTAGTTAAAAGAAAAAGTGATGTCACTATATTAGGTACATAATTTCGAGAATTTTAACATACATGCACTAGTTTCAAACTTAGTTTTTTATTCCTTGCAGGGTCCAATGATTTTGCTGGCTGCCTCCTTTTATCTGTTTATATTTTTGGTGGGGGGGGGGTGTCTTTTTAAAAAGAGTGGTCACAAGTGGTCTGGAAGAGGGAGAAAAATCAGTTTAGTCATAGGATGATTGCATACAGGCTAGACAGACAATTTGTTTTTAAACATAAACATAGTCCAATGCATGCAAGAGTTCAAAAACACTCAGGTGCCTTAAATACAAAAAAAAAAAAACACTCTGGTATCTTAAAATACAACTTAGTAAAACTGACTAGCATACAGGTTCCAAAAACACTTGGTGCCTTAATAATACAATTTAGTGAAAAACTGAATAGCAGAAAGGAGTTCAGAAAGAACACGTAGGTACCATAAATATGCAATCAATCAAGAGCTCAAGTAAAGTTATCATTTTTTACTCTTAAACGATAATAACATAGTACCTAGAAAATGACTGGTTGGAACTTCAATTCAAATTAAGCTATGCAGGCCAAGCTAGTTTTTACTTTAAGTTAATTAAGCTGCAAAGGCTGCACTACCCAGGCTAGATTACTATCTGTATGTGTCCCTAATTCCCTGACTACTGGGTTAACTCTAAGGGGTGTGTTGTCAATATGATAGCTACCAGGGATGGATGACTTGCCAAATGATACTATTATGCATTTCTTGGCATTTAGTTTTAGTCCATGGCTCTGGCACCAGTTATTTTTCTGTGTCAGCTCCTCCTGGAGAACATTTGTGTCAGTGTGAGATTCAATGACAGCTCCTAATTTACAATCATCTGCAAATTTAGTCAGCCAGATACCACTGACATTGGGCTTGACTTCTGAGAAGTAAATGACAAAAAGGTGCAGTCCAAGGACTGATCCCTGAGGCACACCACTTGTGGCTGGCCTCTTTGCAGAGGTGGACTTCCCAGTTCAAACTTCCTGGGTCCTGTCTGTGGCTAACCACCAGGTGACATATGGGTTTGTACCTAACCTCTTGAGCTTGCCAACAGTGCCTGAGTGGGGTATTGTGTCAAATGCCTTGGCCAGGTCAACATAGACAGTGTGATTGATTTTGCCCTCATCCATTGCTTTGGTGACCTTCTCAAAGAAGTCCACCAGGTTGAGTAGGCATGATCTGCCCCTGATGAAACCAAACTGGGTTGTGTCCAGTGTCTGGAGGTTTACTATATCTCTACTGATCATCTCCATGATAATTCTTTTCATGGCTTTACATATAAGACTAGTGAGACTTATGGGTCTGTAGTTTCCAGGGTCTGTAGATGGCCCATTTTTGTGCAGAGGGATGACTGTTGCCTTTCTCCACTCATGAGGCATGAAGCCTGTTTGGAGGCTATAGTTAAATAGTAATTCTAGAGGCCATGAAATGTCATGTTTCATGTTATTTAGAAGACATCCTGGGATATTGTCTGGACCCATTGATACAGTATTCTTGGTCTTAGAGAGAGCATTTAGGACCTGTTCCCTAGTGATAGTAGGGGGGGTTATACTTGATAATATTTCCTGAGGGATGCTTGAGGGGAAGAGGGGAGTAACGCTGAAAATGAATTTATCAGCCAGGAGGTTTGCTATATCTTCTGGCACAGTATAGGTGGCTCTATTTACAATGAGCTCTGCACACAATTGTGTATTGCCCTTGAGGTTGTGGACATAGCTAAAGAATGAATTGTGGTTGCCCTTGGCCTGGGAGGCTAAACTTACCTCAAATACAGCTTTGGTAGACTTTTTTTGTCCTCTGAGTTGTTTGTTTAGTTTGATGAGAGTGATTTTATCCTTCTGGGTGCCGCACCCCCTAATTTTGCCAAGATTTTCTTCCTCCTCTTAAATATCCAATTGATTATGTGATTCCACTAGGGTGGCTTGTTTTTCGAGTTAGTTCTGTATGTCTTCCTGTTAGGTACAGCTGCCTCTATGCAGCTATTAAGATGCTTGTAAGGGTTTCTGTGAACAGTTCTGCATTGGCAGAAGTGCTCTCAGGGTTTATAGGGGCTTGACATTTTGCCACATTCTCACTTAATAGCAGGAGGTTAGCCTTAGAATAGTTCCTGACTATTTCCAGTTGAGCTTAGGGTCCAGATTTTATTTTTACTTCCAAGCAGACCATTTTGTGGTCTGACCTTACCAGGGATGGCATTACAGTAGGGGGTGTGCAGCACTCTCCTATATTAGTGAGGACCAGATCCAGTATGGTTGCATCCCTGGTTGGTGTATTGACAATCTGGTCCATGGAGTTTGTGTTTACAAAATCCAGGATTCTCTGTGCATGTAGGTTTGATGTCGTACAGGATTCCCAGTTAATAGTGGGGTAACTGAAGTCACCCATGAATATGGTATTGGGTTGGATGGTTAGAGTTTCTAATAAGTTTAAAGTACAGTCCAACAAGGCCAATTACAAGAACAAGATAGCCACATGCTAAAGACAACCACAAGACCTTCTACAGCTATGTCTGTAACCTCAAAGGCAACACACAGCAGCATGCAGAACTTGAGTTTAATGGTGCCGCCTTCACTGAACAGAGCAACACAGTGAATCTTCTGTCTGACAAATTCAGCTCAAACATTGTCCCACCACCCCCATGAAACACCTACTATCATGACTCCCAACTATTAGCAGGGAAGCAGTCCTTGTGATGCTCACTAAAGCCAGAAGCACAGCCTCAATAGGCACCATCAATATCTATGGAGACCTCCCAAATAGCTTGAAACATGATCTATCAGGACCACAAGTCGCTTTTCAACTAAAGCCTCAAAATAGACCTTGTACCATGAGACTGGAGGACTGCAGTGTTTATCCTATTAAGGTTAACCAACCGCAGAAACTTCAAACCCAGTAGCCTGACTAGTCTAACATACAAAGCCATGGAAATGATAAAGACATACAGTAAGCAACCTTCGGACACTGGATTCAACTCAGTTTGGCTTTGTCAAGGGAAGGTCATCCCTCCTAAACCTCTTAAGTCTTGTTTGAGGAGGTCACCAAGGCAATGGATGAGGGGAAAATGGTGCATACTGCCTACCTGGACCTGGCTAAATCATTTGATATAATATCACACTCAAGTCTAGTTGACAAACTCACCAGGCTGGGCATAAATCCCTACATAACTTACTGGAGTGCCAGCTGTCTCACAGAGACGACACAGGAAGTCAGGATTGGTGAGACCACCTATGATTGGGCAGCAACAGAGTACCTCAGGGTTTTGTGCTAGACTGTTCCTATTTGATATCTACTATTCAGAGATAAATATTAATGTCAAGAGCCTTTGAGTGACCAAGTTAGCAGATGACTGCAAATTGGGAGCTATCACAGATTCTCCCTACAACACAAACTTCTCACAAGAGGGTCTAACACAGACAAAAGAATGGTGCCAAAGTCATGGATTAAAATCCAATGGAAATAAATGCATTATAGTGCCTTTTGGGAAAAGAGAAACCTAGGCTAATTACTCCATTGATAAGACACCCCTAAGAGTTGACCCAGTTGTCAGGTATCTGAGAACATTTGCAGATAGTAATATTTCCTTTGACCAACATGTGGCCAAGGTAGTAAAAACAAATGTAGTTGTCCAGCTTATAAGGGCATGATATCCAAGTCCAAGGAAGTCATAGTGTTACTCTATTCAGCTTTTACCACATCCATTATTGAATATAATGTCCCCTTTTGCATATACCTGACCAGACATATGCAACAGCTGGAAAACTCACAAAGATTCCTTACCAGGAGAATCCAGTGGATAAATATGTTGTCCTATATAGATTACCTTAAAGTCCTATCCCTGTACTCAGTCTCCTAGCAGTTACAGGGAGGTGATCAATGCCTGGTATTTAAGGCAGCCTCAGAGCCAGCTCTAATGGACCTTTTGCACAGCTGCAAAATGAACAGCTTCAGAACCACTAGATCCAAGAATTCAAATTTTCCTTGCAACATAAATAGCACAGATTGGTGAGACAGATATGTGTCTCAGATGGTCTCCATGCTCTGGAGCAAGTTCTCCATCCATGTGAAGCAGAGTCCTTTCCTAACCCTATTTAAGCATAACCTTGACCACTGAATTAGAAATCAAAACTTCATGCTGGGTCTGGCCCTCATGTCTCTGATAGATGCAGACAGTAACTTTGCCCAAGCTAACATACCCCCCCACCCACAAGCTTTAGAATTGTTCTAATATACCCACTCCTAATAAATGCCCATGATATGTAGGACACAAATGTGTTGGATTGCAAGGGTAGGCTTTTAAAGGCCCCGGTGACCATTAGGTTCATAGGTATATTGCAGGCTTCGTATGTAAATTTTACATGTGTGTGTGTGATATATATATATATATATATATATATATATATATATATATATATATATATATATATATATATATATATACACACACACACACACACAAATATATATATGCATATGTATATATATGTGTGTGTATGTGTGTTTCTGTGTGTGTATATACATATATATATATATATATATATATATATATATATATATATATATGTATACAAACAAATATATCTGCATATATATATCTATTATATACAGATATATATATATATATATACACACACACACACACACACACACACACACACACACACACACACACACACACACACACACACACACACACAGATATATAGCCATATAAATATCAATATAGATATTTATCTATACATGTTTATATATCTAAATAAAACATTTTTTGTGGATAAGGCTATGAATAAACTGAAAAGGAAAGACATCAGACTTAAACGCCAGAGGAACACCTTATCCAAACATTTATTAGAACACCTCAGACTATTCTGGACTGTGTGGAGAAGGATGAGCTTGAAGGGGACATCAATGGTATTTTAGAGAAAAAAGAATTATGCTTGCAGTTGAAATTAAATGCATTAGAATACCAGGATTTATTATTGCGCTAGTAAGAGCATATTGAATTTACGTAATCTGCCACACAATCTGTAAAGGTATTGTAGGGAATTTTTTGATGAAAATATTTACTACTAAAAATATACTAAATAATAATAAAAAATATATGTAGAATGTGTAAAAATGTATATATGTTTAATTCTGCTTTGATTAGATTTATTGCATCACGCCAGAGATTTAAACAGTAAATTGAAAATACACATTTGTTTATGCCGTTATTACCACGTAGTATTGGCATAATTTCCCCATTTACCATACTGCTGGACATTCATGCACACACCTGCGCACTTTTATACATTTTGATAGTTTACTTCATCCACTGTTTTCTGTATTTGTATATGCTTTTTCTACTAGTTTTCATTGTATAAACATGTTTTGGAGCAGTAAATATGAAACCTGTCATGACAGTTTCTTTTTTTTTTTTTTTTTTTTGCAAAGCACTGACATTTTTTCTGAGCTGTTAATTACTTAGTTTTTTTATGAACACTAATACACATGGATGGATGTTTACTAGATGATATTGTTAGACAGATGTATTTTTACATTTATAGTGTTCTAGTTAGATTATGTTTATGGTTAGATAGCTCTGTTGTTTTCTTGATTTTACTTCTTGTCACAGACGATGAAGGCTTTATTGCATTAGGTAGCTGAAAGCAATTTTAGTTAAAAGTCTTTTTATGTGTATTTTATGCTTTTCTTAATACCTGATTTTGGAATGTGGGTTGCAAACAGGTAGAGTTTTCCTTAACTAGGATTTACTTTGATCTAATCAGTAGTAGTGTGTTGGGTACCTGTTCTAAAATGCACTTTTACGGCCCTGTTTATACTGCTTGCCTTGAATAGGTTGGTTTAAAATTAAACAATACATACATTTTCCACACCTTTTGTTAAGTATGAAAAAGCTGACATGTTTAACATTGTTAAAATACTTCTGATTTTTTGTTACTGAGGATCACTTGCCTGTGACAAATAAAGGCTTGTTCCTTTGGAACACTACCTGGGTTTCCTGATTTTTGGAAATTATTCTGACTGAGTTCATCAACAAAGTTATAAGACCACTAGTTTCTTTGTTTTTTTGTTTTTTTTATATCTAAATAAAGCTTGCGTTGCTTTATTCTGGTCTGTCAATGAGCAGAGTCCTGGGTGGGAAACATATTTCTTTGTTTGCATTGTTAACTTGTGTAACTGCAGTGTATATCCAGTTTAAACAATTTACCTTCTCATGATCTTGCACAGACCCACAACACTGACTACCCGCATATGATTATAGGTATAAGCAGACATCTTCAGACAAATCTCACTCAAAATTAGTCCCTCTAGCTACTTTTACACTTTGTCCACCATCACAGTTTTGCATTGATATTGGATCTTTACCGTGTTTACCTTTTGTAAGATGGAATCCATGTTATTAGCTGACCTCAAAAAACACTACCTCAGACCAGAGTCACAGCCTGTGTTAGCCATCATATTAGCACTTGCTCTAACAAAAAATTGGATTCCACCTTCTCTATCCCACCCACTGTCAGTAAACAGCATCATAACAATGCAGCATTGTCATTCCTAAATATGCTGAGGTAGTAAAAAAAACAATCCTTACCCAAGACTCTTGTAGTTCACTGACATCATCCTAGTTTGCTAACACCACATCTACACCTATGCCTACTGCACAGGGAGTTACCTGCACTCAAGTCTGTACCCTTGAGGTGCTGTAAGTCTGCAGCACATCACAGAAACATCTTAAGTCACTGGTTACTGTATAGTATGACACACAGACACAGAACTCACCCAGCACATAACGGATAGGGTGGACAGCTGCTAGGCTAGTGCTAGGACTAGACATGTCACTACAGCCCTTAGGTCCATACAATGTTCTAGATATGATTATGACCTTGTAATTGCCCATGTGGGTTTGAACAATCTTAAGAATTGTACCTTCAGGGAAATTCAGAAAAATGGCTTGTACGTCTAAGTCCTTGATTTTCTGTTATTAGCTTAAAGCTTTGCTAACCCTGTAGTGCCTTTTAAGGCAGTGTTCACCCAATGAACACCTAAACACAGCAAAGTCCAGTTGAGATATCAACATACCACTGCCAAAAGCCAGAAGCTTAAACAGAAAGATGTCTGGACTTGTGTCTTTCCTTTTCCTCGAAAAAATTAGCATTTGGGTAATTCCAAAAACATCGTGGCAGTGTAGTGACAGCACTCCCTCTGTTCTAAGGTAGAATTCCCATCATGCATTCAGCTCCACCAGGAGCTGCTGGGGAGTATCCATATTTATTGTCCTGGTCATGATTCCACATGATATACACCTGGAACTTGAAACTCTAATAATATTTGATAAAATTAATTATCATATTACATACACTTGCAGAGCTCCATCAATGACCCCTTCAGAGCATGCAGAATGCCTTACAAAATTAGAAAAGTTAACCATCAAACCAAATTCCTTTCTTATAGGTGACTTCAGATTTTCAGACATAAAGTGCCAAAATGTATACTACCAATAACTATGCTCAGAGATTTCTTGACTTCATAAATATCAATACTCTTGGCAAAGCTGTCTCTCCTGCCCACTAAAGGTATCAGTCTTCCAGACCTTATTCTCATTAATATATCCCTTAACTTTACCACCCTTCTTTTTATCCCATCCCTAGTCAATTCTGCCTAACTTGCTGTAACCTTCTCCTGAAAACTTATTTCATCAACGCTACTAAATCCCCTACTTTCAGAGACCACTCCAAAGTAAGTTACTATTTAGTGATCTCACTGATCGCCACAAATGGTACCGTTGTGCAGTGAACCTTATATATGAGACTGATACTTACTCTTCTGAATTTTACTGTGTCTTAGATAGATGTATTGAAGCAGGATCCCTACTGAAATGCTGGCCCTCAAAATGCCAAGTGCTGACATGTCAAAGACTGAAAATGTGGGAGAAGAGCAAATGTTGAACAGCACACTTCTCCTTTAAAGTTTTTTATAGTAGGGAAAGCCTCCCCTGAAACCCATGATGTAGGGGGCAAGCCCCTCACACCTCCCAAACTTATACATACAAACATCAAGATTGCTATACCTCAGAAAAGGGAATATTCCAAGAAATGGCCATTTTGGGGTTAGTATAGGTAAGCCCATTTTTCGACCAAACAGTTGCTGTAGCAGGTCCTGACATTTCAAATGGTTGCCACTCAGGCATCCTTAACCATCCAAGGCAAGCAAAATGACACATTTAAAACCAAACTCTTCCTCAGCCAAGTCTATAAAAAATAAAGCTCCTGGCCATCTATAAAGGATTTCCACTTCATCCTTACGAATCTATTAGGTAATACAAACTGACTAATAATTTAGGGTTGCAACCAGTTGAAAGGACATTCTTCAGCTAAATAAGGAAGCTTAGAAGTAAACAACAGCTGTGTACTTATCTGTAGTTGTACTTCATTCTCTTTCCCAAGGGGTAGTGTTAATATGCTTGCGGGAAAATTTTCTTCCAACTTCACCCCACCATCTTTCCCCTCTGCCATCTATTCTACATAACACCCCACTCCCAAAAATCATTCGACCAAGTGCCTTTGACATTTCCTAAAATTAAAATACCAGATTCATATGTCCTGCAATATTTCTAGACGTTTTCTTAGAACTACTAAGTTCCAGCTAGTAAGCCCTTTCATCCACTCTTCAACCTGTGTCACATCCCCTGTGGTATAAAGAATGGCTGTTGAGGTACCATTTAGTAATGGTAATCTCTCTAGTGACCCTAGGCATTACAGGCCTATTAGTTTTAAAATTATTTTTGTAAGGCTATGAACATATTACACTGAATTAATAAATAATAATGTAGGTGATGCATGGATGCACACCAGCTTTGCTTTGTAAAAGGCAGGCCATGTCTGTTCACCCTGGTTGAATTCTTTGAAAAAGTAAACACGGCCATAGCTAAAGGGAAGACATCCATTCTTCCCTCTCTGACCTTGTGAAGGACTTCAGCACCATCCCTCATGCTGGGGTTAATGACAAATTCTTTCATCACAGCTTTAATCTACACAGGTTCTGCTGGATAACTAACTGGTAAGTTAATAAACCATAGTGTTAAGGTCAGAGGCATTTGCTCTATACAGAAATAATGTCACCAGTATTAGACCAAAAACTCTGTCTTGGGCTTGGTCTATGCTATATACTACACTGATATTGAAAGCTAATAGCAAAGGACTACAGTTAACCAAGTTTACTGTTAACTACAAACTGGAGTAGTTATTGAATGCCATGCTGATACTCAAGTTCTCCAGCAAAGGCTGGAAGGAACAACTTAATTGGTGTCAGAAGCACAGATGGTTCAACCAGCACCTTGTGCTGGTCCCACAAACCTGCAGAATGTTCCCTGAAGATAGTACCTCAGTACCCAATATGCACCCCCTCACGGTTCTTCAAGTGCAGATGGAAAAAAAAACACATTGATTCCTTCTAGTGGCACACCAACTAGTTGGCCAGATGCAGGACATGCCTCACCCACCCCGACCCAGACATTCAGGTCCCATTTCTGTGTCATGCTCCCAACCCTTCTTCCTCATACTTTAGTGAAAAAAATGTCTTTTAAACTGTAGCAATCTGCTTGCCAGAAATGTAGTGAACAGCTGCTACAGTTTATACCATGCCTGGATGGAGTGTCACCACACTCAAGTTTTAGTTTAAAAAACTCATTCTTGTTTTAAACTGTAGAAAACTGCATTGCTACTGCATGGAGCACTACAGTGTTCAGGTTTTAGATTAAAAAAAAAAAAAAAAAAAAATATATATATATATATATATATATATATATATATATATATATATATAGTTCCCCTTCACAAGATCGAATTACTGAAAGTTCGAAATTCGCAACCTCGAGCCCAGAATCTCGAGCTTTCAGTAACTTGAAATTGTGAAGGGAAACAAAAACAAAGAAGAACTGCACCCCCCACACCTTTCTACTTAAATATACCAACTCCGAAATCACACTTCAGCGGGGAAACGGGAAATCTCCCATTCCGCGCTATATGCATAAGCATACAACGTAAGAATTTCCACTCCTCTGTCGAAGTCCGGTCATACCACTCGCACATGAAACTGGGAATGATGCAGGGGGACCTAGCTCCCTGTATACACGTAACTATATCTCTGATTTTTTTATTTTAAACACTTCTCTTCACGATTTTGAGTTACTGAAAGCTCGAGATTCTGGGCTCGAGCTTCTGAATTTCGAGCTTTCAGTAATTTGATCTTGTAAAGAGGAACCATATAGATATATATATATATATATATATATATATATATATATATATATATCTATATATAGGTCCACTGCTCTACATCAAAAATATACTTCTTCGAAATAGAGCAGTAGACCCTACACTTCAGCGAAAGTCCACTTAAACAAAAGTGCACTTTTGCTGAAGTCTAGTTCCCCAGGCTACCCAAAAAATAAAAAAAAAACACTGAAACATGTTTTTGCAGGGGGGCAAGCTCCCCTGCACTCCCCATGTGAGGAGCTGTGCCCTCCACACACCCCTAATTAAATATACCAACTCCGAGATCGCACTACAGCGTGAAAAAGGGAATATTCCCATTCCGTGGTGTAGTCTGACTGCCGAAGTCAATGTTCAAAGTTTCACTACTTCGAACAAGTGGACTCTGTGAAGTGGGGTTCGAAGTAGTGAAACTTCAAACATATTGACGGATCCCATATATATAAATATATATATATATATATATATATATATATATATATATATATTTTTTTTAGCATATACTGTAGCAAACTGCTTGCTACAAATGCAATAGCAGCTTTTAAAATCTGGTATTGTATTAAAGATCTATTGGGATGATGGGTGTCTGATTGCTCCCCCTAACACTTTACACTTGGGGCAGTTGTTGATCTTACCCCATTCTAGCTATGCTACTGCTTAACTGTGTTAATAGTGGGTTTACCCTCAATGCTAATAAATGCAGTATAATCGTTGGGAATTCAGCATCATCAACATACACAATACAGATGTCATTCTACTTAAATATGAATAAGCTTCCCTTACATATCAAGTACAATACTTCCCTGGTAACCTTTACAATCAGCATGGATGACTAAGTTCATAAATTTCCACCTAGGTTATGTGGAGATAATCTAACCAGTGTGGGACACTATTAACTTCCACAAGCAAATCCAACATCAAGAAAGTTTAATGCAGAGCTTTCAGGTAAACCACCCTTCTTCAGTACTAATAAAACAGTATTAAAATACAAACTTTAAATAGGAGCATATAACATCACATGATCACAGTCTGCCTATCACAAACACTCCCCCATTTTACAAAATATTTAAAACAATATTACAACTAAAAAAAATCAAAATTCAAAGATTTTTATGCTCACTGTGTTAGTCAAACCAGGCTTAAAATCTGTCCGCAATCTGACTATCCATTCATATTCTTTGTTTTCTAGTACATTGTTCATATCACCACCTCTAGCTGCTTTCATTACTATATCTAAAACTCTGAATTTAAAACAATGCTCAGAACCATTTTCTGTAATATGTTTACTTAGTGCATTAGTATACATACTCCTATGAATGCAGACATAAAAACACGCTGGTTATACACGGCAGTAGTAACACATCAAAACTTTAATCCTGGATCAAGAACAGTAAGTGCTTTCACAACCAAAACAGTTGCTTCATCAGACTACATATAAAATCAGACATACTCATTTTTATAGTATGATGCAGTTAGGAGCGGTCTTAGGTCAACTGGTGCCCTAGGCAAAAGGGCACCATGGCACCCCCCACCACACCACCCAGTGTCCCCATCCTGGTCTACCTACTCCAAATAAATACTGTAAAAGTGCCCCTACTAAAGCGGTGCCCTTGGCGGCCACCTAGTTGGCCTATGCCTAAGGCCGGCTATGCAGTGCAAACTGTCCAATCACTGAATTGCTAATTAACACTTAAAAAACTTAAAGGGCAAGTGTACATTTGTTAAAATGCTTATAAAAAATGTGTAAAACTAAAACCTACACAATCAGTATGTAAGACTCAATAGATAGTGGGTATTATTCAAATATAAATATATACATGTAAAAGATATATATATATACATAGGTTCATAGGTTGGTACTAGGCTATCAGCCCTAGGGCCTATACAAGCCTAGCCATAACAGTTCCCTGGCTATTTCTTCCCACACTATTTACTTCCCTGGACCCCTGTCTAGCAGGGCGACTGACGTGATCCCTGGGGTGAATTTCCTATCTACCATCCAATCGTCAAAGTTCCTTTTGAACAGGGCCAATGAGGCACTCTGCTTGACATGTATGGGCAATCTATTCCAGAGAATGGGGAGTCTCTGGGTCAGGAACCTATCCCTCCAGCATGTTTTGTTTATTGTGATGATAAGGTTTAGATCCCTGGAGCGTGTGGCTCTGTGGGATTGGGATTTCTTTAAGTGTAGCATGTCCAACAGCTCTGGGTTTGACATGGCCTTGTATGTGAAGCAGAGATCGCCTCTGAGTAGACGATATGCGACATATATAAAAAGGCTAGATTAAATAAAAAATGATGAAAATCTCAATGTTTCAGACTCCTTGATTTAAGGGCAGGTTTGAGTGACATCCTGTTGTTTAAACCAGGAGGTCTATCAGCATTTAACAACAGTATCCATCTCTGTTCAGCCTTCTCAGTTCTATTTCTAGCATCACCTCCCCTCATATTCGTCTTAACAATCTCTAAGACTAAAAACTTAAACATATGGCTAGCACCTTCCTTCTTGACGTACATAGCTAAAGCATTGTTTTCTTTGTGATTTCTTATATCCCTAAGATGTTCTAGGACTCTTTCCTTAAATAAGCTATTTGTTTTGCCTATATAAAAAGAGTAACATTCTATGCAATAGCAAAAATAAACCACATTCTTTGTTGTACAATTAGCATAGAAGTTACAACTAATGTGAAAACCTAACGTGGGGTGCACAAAAACTGCACCTCTCTGGATATGGGTACAAGCTGTGCACCTCCTACAACTATATGTCCCTAATCTATCCGATGTAGTAGTACTAGCGATATCATTAGTCTTGTAACATAGATGTCTTTTCAAAGATTTATTATTTCGAAAAGAAAAGTAAGGTGTACTGCCTATCACTCCCTCTAATTCACTTATAGTGGATAAAATATCCCAATTGTAGAAGAGCTAGTAATAAGTTAGAGAAAATAAAACATGACATGGAAGCCAACAAGAAGACAAAGAAGATGGTTTGGGTGAGTCTCCACCACACAGGAACTGAAAGTTCTTGGTAATGGAGCCAGGTGACACCAAAACCAATCTTGGAATATCAAGCCAGTTAGACGTGTAAAAATAAGACCATTATTTTCACCAGTGTTCGTGTGTGGTAGCATATGATGCAGCATGTAAGCACCAATAATCTTACTGAGAAGACAGGAGAGATGATAGCAAACAGAACCAGGGAGATGGCAGAAAAACACCAGGGTAGAAGAGGGGAGGTGGCATTCTTAGAAGTGTTTCATGAGCTAGCAGCCAGCACACTCAGGAAGGAGATGATTAGGGTTATAATGAGAGGCTATGGCAGTGGACAAGGGAGAATGGCTTGGAGCTGACAGGAAGATAGGGGACACCTGGCAGAGAAACCAAGTTCATGTCTGGAACACACTCCATCTTAGCCCAAAAGGGACAGTGGTGTACAAACTGGGTTGGAAAATGTACCTTCAAACTAAAATGAAAGGGGATGGGGTTTTCATTTTATGGCAGATAAATGAGCAAGAGTGATTTATAGAATATCAGTGTAGGATTACTATGTAATTTAAGGAGATGGGAAGGAAAATGGTGAATTAGAAGCAGTGACATAGGCGTGGAGGGTGGGTATTTCTGGCATCACATAAACAATGGAATCTGTTAAAAGGACTGGGATGTGGAAGTGCCTGGATACAAGTCATTAAAAAAAAGCTCAAATAAAGCACCAATTCAGTAGAATACTGTCATTAATGTAATCAGACTACTGACAAGCAGTAACAAATGTCACAAACTAAATGTAGTTGAACACCTAAGCACAAGCAGCAAAATGAAGTAGGAAGATGCACAATATATATTTTTCTCTTTTTTAAGTAGAAAGTGAGGAGACAGAAGATAACTGAAGGTTAAGAAGCTAAAGGAGTGGGCCTTCACAACTGATCACACTGTACTCAGTAGAATGAGCCGATGCAATGGGACTGGTAAGAGTGCCCAATATATCAAATTTATAGTAGAGGCGGTCAAGTTTTAAGACCACAACAACAGTTGGGTGGGTGGGGAAACAAGAACAGAAGTAAGGATTCAATTCACTAGGCCTAAAAAATAGTTGCACAGTTTAAACAAATATGCAGCAAATATTGTTTTAGTAAATCAGAAGTGCAGAAAACAGTTGAAAAATAAGCATTTATCTTTTGTAGTCTCACTGCAGGTTTTTGGAAGACAACAGAGCAAGGGCAGAAGGCCTTACTGCAGTTTTGAGCAAACAAGCACAGACTGGTTTAAACATTGGCTATTTATGGCAGAGAAACAGGAACCCGCCAAAGTTCAAATTATCCAATCAAAAAACACCTTAAGCAGTGCCCTGTAGCAGTAACTCCAACCAGATCAGACCAAACTGAAATGACAAACAGGGGAGGGATGGAGTGGGAGAAATAATCTATATAAGGGAGGGCACTAAATGTGAAATCAGAGAGGAGGAGAAATATTCCCTGTATTCTGACTCATGGAGTTGTCTCACACCCCTCACGGATGACGTGCCCTACTTGTTAAAGCAGAGAGAGGTGCACAGAGTGCTGGTGGATCAGAACAAAGTATCAGCTCACACACAGCAAAGAATCAAGATGACACAGAAACTAGGGAGAGAATAAAGGAGGAACAAAGTAACACTTGGGTATCATATGAATCAGCTATGAGAAGGCTGAGATATTCTAAGTTTCAAGGTTGAGAAGGAGGTGAGTGAGATCTTGGACTATAAGTGGCTCACCCTGATTGTATGGTTTCTGTAGCACAAAGGACAGGATTCTAAACACAGTCCAAACCCAAGACAGATATGTTCAGGTAGAACTGCTGTTAGAAAGCAATGACCATACCACTGAACAATTCAGGGTATGGGTGATAGAAAATCCAAGACGAAGGCAGTAGTATTAGGTTTCAGGAGTGAATAATAATGAGGGAATGGGGGAAACAAAAGATGAGTTAAGGATCTGCAGACAAATTATAGTCTAACCCAAGGCATAGCTAAGGATAGAGGTTATAAACATTAGCAGTGTCAGTTGTGCAAAAGATAGCACACTTGCCTTTGGTGTAAAAAGCTATAGATTCTATTCCCACACCAGGTAGATGGATTGCTGACTCTACAGTGCAGCAGCATATGGGGGTGATGGTGGTGTACTCATGATTTTGCCATCCTCCAGATGAGATGTTAAAATGAGGCTCCATCTGCCTGAGTTGATGGTAGCTCAGGTGGATGTAAGATATCCCAAGGCATCTATTGAAAAGAGTAGGGGTCCTTTATTTAACACAACACAAATAACATTAGTTACATATTTACAAAATGTAAACATTTACAGGCACATATATACACATTTTTATATTGTTTACTATTTGCCATTTTTCTTATAACACCCCCATTTTTATTCTTTCATAACTGACCCCCATTCCTTCTTCTACAGCTATAATCTGATTTTTGGCAACATATCTGCCAAAATCCATTTCTCATTTAATAAAATTTCATTCAGTCTTTCCTTCTAAATAACCCATATTACATAAAATAAATTCTTATCTACCCTGCTCACATTTTCTTTCTTCTTGGTCTTATATCAATACATAATCATATTCATATCTTTATTGATTATGCGACTAATATTCCCAAAACCACTTCCTTCACAAAACTTTTAATAGAGTTTCATCACTATTTTGCATTTCGAACAACATGCTCTGCTGTCTCTTCCTACCCACAAAATAAACACACTCTTACAACTTTCTTTTTATATGGCATAGTCCCCTTTACTGGTAATTAGTTTATTACCAGTCTTCATAGGAAATCTTGACACTCTACTATCCTGTCACACTACTTTCTCCTTGCTTTAATAGCTTTAATCACTTCAGGTAACTTTTCTCATGGTTTACATAATAATATTGTTTCATTGTATTATCAAACCACATTTGTCTCTATATCATCGTTATTTTCCAAGCTAGAACTTTTTCTTGATAATTTTATTTCTTCACATATTTTGTTTTTTTTTCCTTATTCTCTTTATCTACCACATTTTTTGTACTTATATTTAAAGATTCTTAGTATTAAAGTCTCATTTTCTACCTTTATGCAGTTTAATACTCTATACAAGTTTAAAGAAGCAGAATAAACAACTGGATTTAGTAACCCCCAATCCGCCTTTGTTTTCAGTCACATATAACATACCTCTCTTCTCTGGGTTCAATCCTGAACCCCGTATGAAAGAAAATGCCAATTGCACACCTTCATTTTCATATTTTCATATTTTTTTCTGAGATTATATAAACATTTGGCATACAAACTTTTTCACATCAATATGGAATTCACCAGCTAAATATTTTTCCTGAATGCTAATCTGACATTTCTTTCATCTCATTTATCAAACCCTCCCATTGCAGCATAACTACTTCATTTTCCCAAATGTTATTCCTAGCAAAGACACTTCATTTATTGAAAAATACACCCACTCAAATTTCACCATATCAAGGTCATTCTCATTTCCTTTAAACATCCATCCAAACTACCACTTCCCTCATCTAAACTTTGTTCTGAGCAACTGCAACTATATTCTCTGCATATGTCAAAACTATTCAAATCATCACCTCCTTTTGCAGCACATTTACAGTATCTTTCATTTTATAAGCTGCCTCACTCACCATCACATTCAATACCAGTGCAAACAATATTCCACTCCCGGGGGACATCCTTGTGTTATAACACACTCCACGTATATTTCTTTATTCAGCCACACATTCAGTAATACGCTCCCTCTATTATTTTAATATATGTTGACATACACAATCTCCTAATTCTGTTACACATTTATACTTCTCCATAACATCCCACAAAGTGCCATGTCCTGTGCCATCAAATGCCTTGCTAATATCAGCTACCATAAGTTTCACATCCTCCCTTTTACTTTTAATATCATTCACAGTTTCTCTTATGGCCAACAATAATTCTTAGCAGCCCTTCCCTTTTATACCATAAATACCTTATTCCAAAATATCCCTCACCCTTCCTTCCATTCTCCTCTGTACTGTTCTTATAAAACTTTTATAATCTGTGTTACTTAGTGTGGTGGGTCTCTATTTTTTCCAGCTCTTCCCATCTTTCCCCATATAAATTTTAATATCCCACTACACAACTCTTTATAAACAAATCCTTCCTTCAACCATTCTTTCAGTACATTTACAAAATAATCTCTTTGCCAACTCATTAATTTCTTGTATGTTCCATAGCTTATACCATCTGGACCTGATACTTCATCCAATTCACTATTAGTAATTTCATTTTCAAAATTTTCCTCAACTCTTTTTGGATTTCTTTTTTTTGTTTTCCATTCTCTCTTATTTTCCATCCTTTTACTCTTATACATATTTTTCACATGCTGTACTACAATATTCATAATTTTCTCTTATGTTTTTTTTTACCTCTCCCTTTACATTTTTTCATTTCCCTCATTATACTAATGTCCTCCCTTACTATGTTCCCCAAATATACAGGTACCAACTCCTTTCTCCCTTGTAAGTAATATCTCTGCCTAAAAAAGTAATGTCTTAAGGTTTCTCAATTTCCTTTACACATTTTTCCATATCATAATACTTTCTTTTAATATTCCATAAATTCTCTAATACATGTCTATGGATTTTCCCATAATCCACTTTCTCTTCCTTTATTAAGCCATCCTGCCATTCGAGAAAAAAATGATCTTCTTTTTAAATTCAATCCACCATTCAGACCAGTTTTTATCGAAGTCTTTCATGGTTATATGATCCTTCCATAACTGCCATACTTCCCACTCTCCAATTTCATCCCATAATTCCTCATTTATTCTTTTTATTCCCTTTTCTATTTTAATGTA
This sequence comes from Protopterus annectens, assembly GCF_019279795.1. Lineage (NCBI taxonomy): Eukaryota > Metazoa > Chordata > Ceratodontiformes > Protopteridae > Protopterus > Protopterus annectens. Next base: position 624,360,437 of record NC_056751.1, on the reverse strand, counting down.
GTCTTTCTTTCATCACTTCTATCCATATTGCTAAATGATCTGGAAAAAAGTCATAACTATATCATCATCTGCTACCCCAACCCTTCCAATAATACAAAATAACCAATTTTCAGATCCAAGTGTCCCCTTCTGTAAATCCATTCACTTTTGTTCCACACAGCTAATTTACCACGTTATCCCTTCCTGTATTTTTTTTACATCTTTCCCTTTCTTTTTACATCTTTTCCTTACATCACAAGCCCCCTACAATCATAATTTTCGTGTTAACCATCACACAGTCTAATACTTGAAACAGATTCTCACATTCCTTCCTTGTTATATAGGCACAGTTGTGCAGTGGTTAGTGTTGTCACCTCACAGCAAGAGGTTCTCCAGTTTGATTCCTGGCTGGGGTGCCTTCTGTCCAAAGTCTGCATGTTCTCTCAGCGTTCATGTGGATTTCCTCTGGGTTCTACTGTTTCCTCCAACATTCCAAAGACGTGTCTGGAGTATTTCTCCCTGGGCTTCTGCTGAAAATGGACTCTGTCCCACTGAGATTTTCCCGGTAAACAAATGTTAAATAAAAACAAATAAATAAATATAAACACACAATGACACAATGCTACAATTGTATAAACTTGTTCTCTCCATCTCACATTCACGATAGTTAACCTTCTCAACCTTACCAATGTTACATCTAGTATTTTCACTGTTTTTTTTTCTACACTGCACAGCTATTCCAGAACAACGTTCACTTCCTAAGTTCCATATTGTATCCGCCACACAATTTTTTTCTGTTTGCAATCTTTCTTTACTTGTCAGGAACCTTGTATCCTCTAACAGAATAACATCTACATCACAATTAGCACACCATTCTAGTATCCCTATCCTTACAGTATAATAATACAGTTCACATTTACTAAAAGTAGGCCAAAATTGTTGCCTTCCCTTCTTTTTAAGTTTAGAGGAAACATTTTTAAATGTTCGTTTTCTTATTTTTACTCTTTCCCTAATTTAATATTTTTCCTTGATTTGTGTACAAATAATTTCTGATCTTTAGAATCAAATTTTTACTGAACAGAGCTTAAAAAATATTATCAGTCCCTTTTCTTGACCTCTGTTCCTGCATGCCGTACCTCTCCTTATTTTTCCCTCCATATTTTTCTTCTTCTACCATGTCTCCTCCACCTAGTGCACCCTCTCTCCTGCCTCTTGTTGTCCTTCCTTGTGTACGTTTTCTTCTCTTTCCATTCTTTTTCATTACTTACTGTTTACCCTTAACAATCCATTCAAAAGTGCCCCTTTTTTTACACAGCCTGTATTCAAGTATGCAACCTTAAGCTGTATGTCCTTTTTCCACACACTGGTTTGTACCTTGCCACAATCATTAATTAAATGAGAAAAGTCCCCAGAAAAGAAACTTGATTTAGGCTGGCCAGCCTATATTACTATCCCTCTACTACTAGCCACAAAAATAACACTTGGAAAGTGTTTCACCATGTTTTTTTTTCACATTTCAAAACAGCTTCCAACTTCTACCCTTTATAACACAATATTATCAATAGTTTCACACAAACCCTGTATGACTTTTTCAAATTCATTTCATCTATTTCATCAGTTCCAAACTGAAAAGTAACATTTTTAACATTTAAGTTACTACTAGAAAACAACAAAAAAAATGTTCTATGTCCTTTTTGTTATAGAGTTACAGAAATGTCATCATCAGTACCTCAATTTCAAATGTTAAGTCACAAAAAGTCTCAGTCACGATATGTATAAAAGATCAAATTTCTGAAATTGTTCCATATGCAGTATTTGCCTGTTACAATGTCATTATTTGTTCTTATTCTCACAGTCTTCTCTTTTTTTAAACAGTTTTCCTTACAGTTTGTTGCTGTTCTCCTTTTTGCCTGCCGTCACTGCTGCATATGTTTTATTTACTGCATTATCTACAAAACCAGACACTCTCTCAGTTGGTTGCTGCTTTACTCTTTTACTTTCTGCTACTGCTGCATAAGCTTTAACTGCTACATTCTCTGCTGCCATATCCTGGCTCCTTTGCCACATTACTATCCTCAGCACTTCCGAAAAAGTTACCTGCCATCTCACCCCATGAAACAGTAGAGCCAATCACCTGGATCGTCCTGCTTGGTTAGTTTTAAGAGAACATGGTCTGTAAGCACTTCTGATGCCAGTTCTGTTATCTGCACCACTTCAACAGACTCGCTTACTTCTTTCTTCATTGAGAGAGCTAAGTGCTGCTCATTTGTATCATCCAACACACAGGAATCTTTGTTTACATTCTGATACTCCATACTGAACACATTTCTCTCTAAATTCTCTCCCTAGCTTTTCTGTCCTCCTCCATGCTGCTGTTCTCTTAGGCTCTTCCTGGGTGATGTAGGAGCATATCAGCACCATCTAGCACCTCAAAAGAGTAAGGGTGGTCCCCAATGCTCTGCCTAACTTTCTCCTAGCAGTATAAATATTATCACAGGTCTTCCCGAAAAGAGGCAATTAGCCTAGGCTAAATAAAACAACTAAATAAATTATGGGTCTGAGGAAAATATAAAAAACAAAAAAAGAGGAGGCCAATGTGACTAAGAAGGAATGTGAGACTAGCGATTATGACCAAAGAAAGAAAGAGTGCAGAAGAGATTAAAGAAAAAGGCAAAGCCATAGCCAGCCCATCTTGCATTTGGTACCATTACTTGTTCTGGTGCAATGATGACCAAAAAATGCATTTCATTCATAATGTAGCTGTTCCTAACCTCAAAAATGAATTTCACTACTGCACTACCAATCGACTGGCATCTCTCAATCATGCACCTTAACACCTTGCACCCAAAACTCCATTTACCCTACCCTAGCTGCATCTTGGGAAGATAGGAAGCTGGATGAGATATAGAAAGTACAAGGCAGCAAACAGAAGGGGGACAAATGAAGTTATGGCAGTAAAGACCCAAGTGAAAACTGGGCTAGAATAACTAGTCAGGGAGGGACACAAGCATTTTATATATACAGCAGAATAGGAAGAGGGTTCATAGGTTCATAGGGAGAGACTGATCTGACTACATTGAGTAAAGATGGGGGGGGGGCACAAATGACAGGGAAAAATGCAAACATACAAAATTAAAATCAACTATTTGAAATGCCAAGATCCCCTTTATTGAGTCCTGTAATACGGAGACTCAATGGCCAAAAAAACAAACATATAAATGAATTCCGAGATTTGCCATTTGTCAGAATATTCCCTTTTCTCCAAGGTGTAGTCATCTTGGATTTGGTCTACATAAGTTCTGGGTGTGTTGTGAGCTTGCCTTCAAAATCAAGGATGCAAGAGGCCTTGTCCCTTGCAAAAAATAAATAAATAAAGAAATTTAAAGAAAAAGACTAACGTTCAATATTCATTCCTGCATTTTTTATTTTTATTTTAATTGTGTCACCCGCTCAACATTACGAGTACTGATATTTCATTATGCGGCCAAATTAAGTCTTTGCTTTGGCCTTCACAAAAGAATGGCATGGCAAATGCCATGTTGAGATGCCAATAGGGCAAACTGGGGACAGGAGAAAAGAGAACGGACAACAAAATAGATAGGGAGATAGCTGATAAGGAACGGTCTGGCATAACAGTATAAAGTGCATAGACTCAAAGCAATGTCCCCCACTGTCCTCAGGAATCTGGTGAATGTGGTTTCAGATATTTTGAAGTAGTTTTCAGCATATCATTGGCCAGATCACCAGATTAGAAGTGCCTGAGCACTTGAAATATCTAGTGGGGTACCCAGTATACCTCTCAGGTCTCCAGAATTGTGCACAGTATCCATTTTGTTTTGCCAAATAGTTTTGGTCCTTTCCTGTAGTCACTAAATAATGACAAGCTGTATTTCAGACTTCATATCCTCCAGAATATGCATGTTAATGCAAAACAGTTATTCTAGCAACTTTCTAAGTCTATAAAAACACGATATATAAAAACATGTCTGATTTTGTGCCTTTGTCACAACTAAGAGGTATGTTATCTTTGTACAATGGAGAAGCGGATGCAGGGAAAGCCACTGAGAGTTTTAATATAAGACAACAATATCTAAGGCAACTAACACAAATTCATGGCCAGAAGGAACTGCCAAATATGATTCATATTCATGAATGGATTATAAGTGAACTTGCTCAGTAGACATGTTCTAGTTGAACATCTCCAAAGGTCTTTGACTCAGTCTTGCGTGGGCAGCTGCTAGAACAACAGAATGGCTTGGGACATGATGAAGGTTGAGGAACTGGATTGCTGCATAGCTGAAAGATAGGGCACAGAGGGGTGTACTGAGTGAGACAATGCCTGAAATAAGGAAAGAGACTGGTAGAGTACAACAGGAGTCAGTGTTAGGTATAGTGTTCTTAGTGTGCTCATTTCATACAAATCTGAGGGAGCAGACAGCCAGCTCATCCTCTAAACTGACAACACTGAAACAGATACAGTAGTGAAGGATGAAAAGTACACTCTATAGCAGGGGAAGGATTTGGAAAGTTTGACCAAGTGGGCTAAAAGAATGGCAAATGAGGTTCAGTACAAATGCTAGTGTGTATGTGTGTGTGTGCGTGTGTGTGTGTGTGTGTGTGTGTGTGTGTGTGTGTGTGTGTGTGTGTGTGTGTGTGTGTGTGTGTGTGTGTGTCTATACATTTATTTTATTTTATTTAACATTTGTTTATCAGGAAAGTCCAACTGGGACACAGCCCATTTTCAGCAGAGGCCCGGGGAGAAATGCTCCAGAAACGTGTCTTTGGAATGTGGGAGGAAACTGGAGCACCTGAAGGAAACCCACACAAATGCAGGAAGGACATACAGACTCCACAAAGAAGGCATCCCAGCTGAGAATTGAACCAGAGAACTTCTTGCTGTGAGATGACAATGTTAATCACTGCACCACTGTGCCACCCTATACATGTGTCTGTGTGCATTTCTCCTTGCATGTCTTTGTATGAGTTTTTGTGCATTCATGTGTCTCTGTATGTGTATGTGTTTCAGTGCATGTACCAAGGTGGCTCAGTATTAAGAATTCTGCCTCAGAGTTTTCCACTTGGCAAGGATTTTGTAAATACAGAGAAGTGAGCATACACCTCCTGAAACAGCTATAGCAAAGCTTGCAAGACTGCTCCAGAGGTAAAAAAAGGATTGTCTATATGATTTACAGAGTGGCCCACTCCCTAACACCTGACTCTAACCTCATCTGGGAAGCAAATGGGTAGGAGGGCACAAGCATTGATGGATGAATGAATGAATCCCTTGTTTGCAGGGGTGGAAGCTATTGAACTGATCTTGTGGATGTTGGTTGATTAGCTACACAAAATTGTCAATATATATTGTATTTTTCCTTGTGATTGTTGCTCCATTCATGGGTGAAAATGATCAGAGATTGGATGGTCCACGTATTTGGTTAATAAATTTAAGTAACTAAATTTGCAAAATTTACTAGATTTAATACATGTTAGTTTCAGTTTAATTTATAATAGCACATATCATAATATAGAGTTTAGATTGTATTTTCTTCAAATTATTTTGCAACCTAACTTGACTTCATTTGTAAATTCTATTTGCCAGATACAAATGGCTCTATAATATCTGAAGCATTAACATTAAATGGTGCACTATCTATAAGAGAACAGAGCCCCATGGAAGATCTTCATATTGATTTTATTGGGTCATTATTTGACTTATGTATAATTACCTGTCAGCCTTGAGACTATCCATATTATGATGTAACTATTTTTGTCTAACATTTCAAAGCTTTCAACTAATTTAACTTAAATGGCTTTACAAAAGTCCTTGTGAACTCCACATTGATAAGACCAACCTTGTATACTCACAGGCCTAAATTATTATGAATTAATTTATTTATTTACATTTGTTTACTAGGAAAGTCTGCCTGGGATAAAATCCTTTTCAGCAGAGGCCCGAGGAGAAAAACTCTACATTTAGAACCAGTTTTGGCATACGTATAAAATACAGTTACATGACATCACAAGGAATACAAAACATAGATAAGTGTACATACATGACAGAAAAAGCTTTACAATATCTTACATAAACATAATTTAGAAGTAGAGCATGTACATAACTTGTATAGTTATCTATAGTGTTGTACATCCATTAGAAATAGACATAGGCCTGTATATAATAGAAATATAATATTGCAAAAGATACCGTAATGTGTGTGTGTGTGTGTGTGTGTGTGTGTGTGTGTGTGTGTGTGTGTGTGTGTGTGTGTGTGTGTGTGTGTGTGTGTCTTTCAGTTTTTTCCTGGTTAGGGGTCGCCACAGCGGAACTCCGGTCCGCTAATGATTGGCAGTAGAGTTTTACGTGCTGGCTTGCCGGGCCTAACGCACAACCTTCAATGAAGGAACGCTCGTTCACGCATGTCGCCACACAGAAGACGGTTTAACTGAGGATCGAATGGGCAACGTCTAACTGTGGGGCGACAATGCTACCGCAGCACCACCACCACAGTACTGTAATATTACCTGCAATTTCTAGCAATTAAATTAATGAAAAGAAGAGGCAGCTTAACTATGTACATATTAGAAAGGGAGGGAAGTTGTTTGATAAGGTAATATATTATGATTTGTTAGTAGTACAGCAGCTATGAACATATCATTACATTGAAGATAGCAAAGTAAAGTAAACTGGAAAGTAAAAATGGTTGGGGGATACTTGGGACTGCTATGAGGAGTATTCATTTTAAATAGATAAGGAGAAAGATTGACGAAACTGTGACAGAGGGGAACAGTGAGATAGTGGTTGATCTAATTAAAGAGATTAAGTTTTGTCACTTAGCGCCTGTGATTGAAATAATTTAATAAACCCATAAGCGGACCAATGACTCATAGGTTTTGCTATACCTGTAATCTGCCCTTAGTAAAATTACACTGTAGGATGTCATGATGTCCAACTCTTCAGTCCTTCAACTAAAATTTAAAAAGAACGTGTTCCATGAGTTTAGAAGTTAAAGAAGAGTAACAGACCTATATCCAGCAGAGTTTTTTTAATTGGGTGTCTTTCTTTTGTCTAGGACATACAGTACCATGCCTCCTCCCCTTGGGTTCTGACTTAGTACGCAACAACAGGTTGAAAAATACGTCAAAAATTCAATGCTTATGATTTCTTTCATGCCAGTCTATCTAGGCAGGTACATTCATTCATAGGTTCTTCATTTGCTAGAGTTTTTTTTTGTCAGATCAGTTGTTATATTGTCAGTAGGATTAAGTCTCATGTAATTTATATGCTATCTCTATTCTAAATGGCATAACATCTCTTAAAGGATTTGTGTAGTAGCACCTTTAAAACACTTATTTCTCTTCAACTATTGGAAAAGAAGCTTGGTCTCTTGTTTCTGTTACACTTAAACCTATAAAATAAACAGACGTTCTTAGTGTTTCAGATATTTGGACTTATGTTTATCTCATTCATGATTCCTTTTTTACTTGCTTTAAATCTTCAGACCATATTGTATTGACTTTTCCGTACTTCTGTATCTTGAAATGAAACTGTTTTACCTAGTTTAGTATTTTGATTATTAAATACATAACAGTATCAGGTCATGGCATCCAGCATAGCTTATGTTTCATTTTCTTTGTGAATATATAAACTCCTGTTTACCTTGAATACATTTATACATTTATCTACAAATTGCTCTGACATATCTAGCAACTACTCCCAACCCACTGTTGTTGATTTGCCTATGTTCCAATCTTCAAATAAAAAAAACAGAGAAACTAGTGATTTTAAAACTTAGTTGATGAGCCAAGTCACAATAATTCACAAAAATCATGAAAAACAGGTAGTGTTCCAAAGCAACAAGCCTTTATTCATCATAGGAAAGATACTGCAGTAACAAAAATCAGAATTTTTTTACAATGTTAAACATATCAGCTTTTATACACCTAGCAGGAGGTGTGGAAAATATACATATTAATTTTAAACCAGCCTACTATTCATGGCAAACAATATAAACTGCAGTATAAAGTACCCAGTCCCACACACTACTACTGATTAGATCAAACTAAATTCTAGTTAAGGAAAACACTACCTATATATTTGCAATCCACATTCCCAAATCAGGTACTATGAAAAGCATATCATAAACATAAAAAGGCTAAGTTTTAACTAAAATCACTTTTGGCTAACTAATGCATTAAAGCCTTCACCAGGTCTGTGACAATAATAAAAATCATATACATAGGCAGATAAGTAAAGAGAGTTATCTAGATTAATACAAGAAAAAACACAAATCCAACCATAAATATTATCTAACTAGAACACTATAAATATAGATCTGTCTAATAATATCTAATATGTATTAGTGTATATTTATAGCTTAGGAAAAACATTTAGAAAAAAATATTTTATTTACAGCTCAGAAAAAAATATTAGAAAAAATGTATTACCATGATGTATTGATATAACTCCCCCATTTAGCATACTGATGCACTCTCATGCACACACTTGCACAGTTTTATACATTTTACACATTACTTTTTTATACATTTTTATACATTATTAGTTTACTTCATCTACTATTTGTGTGTGGTTTTTCTACTAGTTTTCATTGGATAAACAAGTTTTTCTGGCTGTAAACATGAAACATGACAGTTTTTTTTAACTGCAAAGTACTGACATTTTTTTCTGAGTTGTAAATAAAATAATTTTTTCTGAGCTATACATAACTTTGTTTTATAGACAGTAATACATATGAGATATTATTATACAGATATATATTTATATTTATAGTGTTCTAGTTAGATAATGTTTATGGTTAGATAGTCAAGTGTTTTTCTTGTATCAATCTAGTTAACTTTTTAATTTATCTACCCATGTATATTATTTTCTGCGGTGGTGGTGCTGCGGTAGCGTTGTCGCCTCACAGTAAGACATTGTCCTGTTCAATTCTCAACTAAAGCGTCTTCTGTGTGGAGACATGCGTGAATGGGCGTACCTTCGTTGAAGGTTGTGCGTCAGAGCTGGCAACTCGGCACGTAAAAAATCTACTGCCAATCATTAGCGGACCGGAGTTCCACTGTGGCGACCCCTAACCGGGAAAATCCGAAAGACACAACAACAACCCATGTATATTATTTTAGTTCTTGCCACTGATCTGATGAAACAAAACAAACATAGCTCTGTCACTGACTGTTTTTCTTCAACTGGCTCATTTGGGACCTATAGTAATAAAGTGGACTTTTCTCCGCCATATTTCCAAAACTTTTTAATATACTGCATTTGTTTGTTAGGATATGCTTCAAAGACTTATCAAAATTAAAGCCAGAAGCTGAGGGATCATATCTTACCTTTTCTCAATTAATTCAACTTCCTTGTTGTCACAATTGCCTTCTTTTTTTAGTTTGTCTCTCATTTAAGAAATTTGTTTAGTACTTAACTTTTTGCAATTTTCCCTCAGACATTGTTTCCTACATGTCTAATTTGTGGTGATGTTTGGATATAAAAAATGTATGTGATTCTTTAAGTGTTTTTAGTTTATTAGTCTTAAGTATGGGCTTACAGGTCATTTCATAATTACTTGAGCATAACAGCTTTAATATGTGCCTTTCTTTACTGCACTATATCCCAGTGTTTGAACTGTAGTGAATTAAGGTATGTTTTTCAGCATCTTTCAGGGATCACATTTTCTCAGTTAAAATAATAAAGTAAAGTGGGGTGGGGGCTCATGTCCCCTTCAAAACAAGTTGTGTTAATGTTTGCAATTTTGATTATTTTGCTTGAAACCTGACATCTTGGAGTATTTGTGTTATGAGCATTTGTGTACTGAAGTTTGTGATGACAAATTGTCCGGCAACTGGGACATGAGTGCAGATAATTTAATGACTCATAATTCTTCTTTAAATATTTGTGTTCACAATTAATCAGCATCATGCAAAATTCTGAGGCAGAAAATGGACTGAGTGCAAAATTCTTGATGAATTTCTGTACTACATCTCATTTGGTGAGTGACTTCAACTAGAAGGTCATTATACAATAAAATACTCACATTCAGTTACTATTTTCTCAAAGTGATCAAAACAGTAACATATTAAACAAGTATTATCAGGAAGTGTTGACATAAACAACCGATGAAACAGTTCATTATGAAAAGTGGCCACTGTTTTCAGGTGGTGAGACTTACTAGATTATGGCACTTGGTACCTCTGTATTTATATGTGACTTGAACAGAGACACACTGAAGATAGTGTGTGAGACAGGCATCAGTTTCCTGTAAGGCAGCGTTCAACAGTTTGAAAAACTAGCTGAACAATGACCAACATTGATCAATATAATCCCAAAAGTCATAAATATTCCCCAAGAAAGATCAAGAGAGGATTGAGGTATTTTAGTGGGGGTGATGGCACACTTCTTACGGCTCTTTGTTCACACCATTTTTCAATTCACACTTGCTACTAAATGTATTTTCCTTGTTTGCTATAGTAATCCCTGTAACATTTAATTTGCAAGTTTATATAATTGATTACTATGGAAAGAAGTACATTTTGTAATCCATCTTGTAGAATGCAGAAATACAACATAGGTTCATTTTGGTCATAACTTAAAACCTGTGATTCTAAGTTTTTAGTTTTATCTTAAAATGAGCAGTCATATCTTAGAACTTACTTTTAATGATGAAAGTGTTCATACTCATCTGAGCATGTGATACTTTTATTCTTCTAAAATACATGTTTGGCTATAAGACAGGGTGCAGTAAGTGGCCTTTGCGCTGTGTATTTATTTTGACTGCTATCTTAATACCTTTTGCAAGGTGTTAACTCTAAAACCTACTTCATTTTCACCTTGTATATAATCAGTGTTTTAGTTCGTATAACAGAATTAGTGTAAATAAAAGAAAATTGCCACTTTATATTTCACCAAGGTTATCCTTGTCTTTTTAGTATTCAGTTACTGAGATGTCTTCAGTCTCAATGCCTTTATTAAAGCACAATGTTTCAGTGTAAGGCACACACTAGAATATAAATGCTCTACTGATATGTAGAGTTCACTTTGAAATTAAAGTTATGCTTGTAAATTTATTTCTGTTCTATCTGCCGTGTCATATTTAAACGTGTCATTATTTAGGAAAAGCTCATACAGTATAAGTTCAGAACTGCTGATAAAATGTTTCTGTGAGGCAGATGTTCCTGTACAAAGCTGAAATAAACCTAAGTTATCACAAGAGAAATGACAGAAAAATATGTTCTGTGTATGAATGCAAAAGCATATTTGATGTCACTGACTAAATTAATGTTATCTTACAAGTATAATTGGAGAAAAGGCAGAGACTGGACAGACTAATCATTCCTGCCCAATAATAGGAGTCATTTTCATCTAAACTGTACTTTGTATTTCTTACTGAATTCATGTACTTTGCTTTTGTATAGTTCCTTTTGTGTATAAAGCTATATAAACCAGCAAACATTAGCTTAGTTGAGTTTTCCATAGAGGTCAAAGACTTTATGCTTTTCTGAATAAAATACCTTCATGCTCTGATTTCTCACCTCGCCATGGATATTTATTTCAAAATGTGTTATGAAAAGAAAGCCTATGCAACACATCAGTATGAGTCATGGTAACATGGCAGAAATGCTTTTAGCCTTCTGAGCAATTACCTTGCTTAAAAGATTACCAGATACTGTCTATACTGTGTGACAGGCACAGAATAGTGGGCAACTCAGTTTCAGCACTGAGACATGCACAGTCAAATAAATAGTGCACAGATGTGGGACACTGACACATGCACAGTGAAATAAGTATGTTAGACAGAGACATGCACACACGTGTGGCACTGACACATGCACAGTGAAATAAGTATGTTAGACAGAGACACGCAGTAAAATAAACAGTGCACAGATGTGGGGCACTGACATGCACAGTGAAATAAGTATGTTAGAGACATCTACAGACATTTGGCACTGACACATGCACAGTGAAATAAGTATGTTAGGCAGAGACATGCACAGAAGTGTGGCACTGACACATGCACAGTGAAATACGTATGTTAGACAGAGACATGTACAGTAAAATAAACAGTGCACAAAAGTGTGGCATGGACACATGCACAGTGAAATAAATATGTTAGACAGAGACATGCACAGACGTGTGGCATTGACACATGCACAGTGAAATAAGCATGTTAGAGACATGCACAGTAAAAAGCTGTCCACAGAAGTGTGGCACTGACGTATACACGGGGAAATAAACATGTTTGACAGAAACATGCACAGATGTGTGGCATTGGCACATGCACAGTGAAATAAGTATGTTAGAGACATGCACAGAAGTGTGGCACTGACACATGCACAGTGAAATAAGCATGTTAGAGACATGTACAGTAAAATAAACAGTGCACAGAAGTGTGGCACTGACACAGGCACAGTGAAATAAACATGATTGACAGAAACATGCACAGATGTGTGGCAATGAGACATAAGCAATGAAATAAACAGTGTTCATAAGTGTGGCACTGAAGTATACACATTGAAATAAGCATGTTAGACAGAGACATGTACAGTAAAATAAACAGTGCACAGAAGTGTGGCACTGACACATGCACAGTGAAATAAACATGTTTGACAGAAACATGCACAGACGTGTGGCAATGAGACATAAGCAATTAAATAAACAGTATTCATAAGTGTGGCACTGAGATATACACATCGAAATAAGCATGTTAGACAGAGACATGCACAGTAAAAAGCTGTCCACAGAAGCATGGCACTGACATATTCACAGGGAAATAAACATGTTAGACAAGAAATGTACAGTGAAATAAACACTGCACAGAAGTCTGGCAATGAGACAATGTTAGTGAAATAAACAGTGCACTGAAGTTTAGCATTGAGATACACACAGTGAAATAAATATGTTAAACAGAGGAGTCCACTACCAAATTTTGAAACATGAAAACATCTAATCTGTGATTACCGAAGCCCAGAGGATCAAGGTTTTGAAATATCAAAACTAAAAAAAAAATTCAAAATGTTAAAACTTATAATGTCATGTTTTTGCAAGGGGGCAAGCCCCCCTGCATCCCTCACACCCCCTGCTATATACCAACTCTGAGATCACACTACAGTGAAGAGAATGGTAAAGTTCCCTTTATGCACAGTACAACTATCTCCATTGACAAGTTTTGATATATTGAACCTCGGATACCCTGGGCTTCAGTAATCAGAGGTTCAATGTTTTGAAGTTTTGAAATTTGGTAGTGGACCCTAGAGAGACATGCACAGTAAAATAAATTGTCCACAGAAGTGTGGTACTGACATACACACAGGGAAATAAATATGTTAGACAAGAAATGTGCATTGAAATAAACACTGCCAGAAGTGCGGCAATGAGACAATGTTAGTGAAAAAAATAGTGCACAGAAGTATGGCACTGAGATAAATTGTGCACAGAAGTGTTGTAATGAGAAATACACAGCAAAATAAACATGTTAGACAGAGATGTGCAGTGAAATAAACAGTGCACAGTGGTGTGGCAATGAGACATAAGCAGTGAAATATAGTGCACAGAAATGTGACACTGAGTTATGCACAGTGAAATAAGCATGTTAAACTGGGAATTGTAAAGTGAAAAAAAAACAATGCACAGCAGTGTGGCACTGAGACATGCATAGTAAAATAAACAGTGCACAGAAGTATGGCACTGAAACATGCACAGAGAAATAAACAATGCATATGAGTGTGGCACTGAAACATACATAGTAAAATAGGCAATACACAGACGTGTGGCACTGTCAGATGTATTATTATGAAATGTGTGCGTCAGATGGTGTTCAGTGTGCACAATACTGAAATAAGGAGTGCTGAGAACCAGAGCAATGAAAAATGCATCTTTCAAAATGTGATGGCAGAACTCAATATGCACTACATTGAAATGGTGCAAAGAACTGTAGTAGCACTGCACACAATTAACTTCAGCTGCACATTCAGCATTGATATCATGAAGCATGGACCATGTGGGTATAGTACTCCAAGCAGAGCAAACAACAGTACAGTACTATGTAGCCCACAAAAGTATGTAATTTTGGAGGGGATAGATGTGACTTGGTATGGGGTGCTGTGTAATACTATCACATTATACTCCCTACATGTACAAAGCACAGCAGGCAAACAGGGGTAAGGTTTACATTGTCTGTGTTCCTTCAAAATCTGTTCTCACACTTATAATATGCAAGTCTTTGTACTTTGAAAAGTAAAATGTGACTCAAAAAATAAATTATTTCTGTAGAAGAAACTTTTTACCCCTGCACCTCTCATCCCCCAATTACTTACAATTAACTGACTCTGAGATAGCAGCCTCAAGGTGTAAGGGAAATACTCCAAGATGCCACAATTTAAGACTCAGTATATATAACCACAATTCATACTTTAATTTCTGATATTCCATGGATCACAGTTATGTTCCTCAAAAAATCATCAGGAACCAGTGTGCTACACATCATAGCCCAGAGTGTGCTGCAAGTACATATAATGCAACTCAAGAATGCAGGACAGGATAAAGAAAAGTAGCTCCAGGATAGACAGCATGGCAGACCAGGTGCCTTACACTGTAATAGTACTATAAGCACTAGTAGGGGATACACTGTATCTTTAGATTTGACAGCAGTACGATACGGCATACCATACATGTGAAGAGGACAAAAGGTGCTCAGGGCTGTGTAGTACAGTATGCGCCTACAATGCAGTACTGTATGCCTTACCTCTGGACAGCAGACAAGGTATGCAGGACTAGATATTACAGTATATGACCAACCATGCTCAAAATATGCCCTACTTCTGAGTACTACAGAGGGTGCTCAGGAAAGTACAGTTGTGTACACTTACCATAAATGTAAATGTTCGAGTCTATTCACTGTTGCAGTCATTACATTTGGGTAATCTGCTGGCAGGTTGCCCTCAGTCGGCCTGATTAACAAAGTCTTGGGTCCTGCGTTGGTTGCTGTCCCTTCTTCCATGACAGTTTTTCTTGCCTCAGATGTCAGGTGCCCCCCCCAAATGGGGAGCAATATATATATATATATATATATATATATATATATATATATATATATATATATATACAATTAGAAACACAAAAATATACCTCCAAACAAAAGCAAATACACCAAAAAGGCTTTTAAGCATAGTAAAAGAAAAAAGAGGTATAGAAAAAGGAAAACAGGGGGCTGGAGGGAGGGTAACCAGGACTGCAACAGTGAATACACTTGAACATCTACATTTATGGCAAGTGTACACAACTGTACTATGTTCATCGTGTTTCACTGTTGCAATCATTACATTTGGGTAGATTCCCAAAGCTAAGGTTGGGAGGATGGATTTATACAGCATTAGGAACAGCTATAAGGCCCTGCAAAACAGCAGTGGCAAAGCCAGCTCTGGATTTAGAGAAAATTGGTAAGTGATAATGCTTGGTGAAAGTATGAACTGAACTCCAGGTAGCAGCTTCTAGAATATCCCTGGTAGGAACACCTCTGAGAAAGGCTGCTGAAGTAGATGCAGCCCTGGTGGAATGAGATCTAAACCCCTGGGGGATAGGTTTTCCATGGTGCTTATAACAGAAATGAATACAATGGTTTATCCATTTAGAAATAGTTTGCTTTGAAATAGCCTTCCCCTCTGCCCCTGCAACAAATGCTACCAGCAGTTGTTCAGATTTTCTTTGAGATTTAGTCCTGCCCAAGTAGAATCTAAGTTGTCTGTGTATGTCCAATGAATGCAGAATCCACTCTCCCTTGTTCTGTGGATTGGGAAAGAAAGTTGGCAAATGAATGGACAGATTAAGAGCTACACTGGATACCACCTTGGGAATGAATGATGGATTGGTCCTGAGTGACACCCTGTCTGCATGAAAGATGATGAAAGGCTCCACTGCCTTAAGGGCCTGTAATTCAGATATCCTTCTAGCTGAAGTGATTGCTAAAAGGAAGGCTGTTTTCCAGGAAAGAAATTTTAAGTCTGCAGTTACAGCTGGCTCGAAAGGAGGTAGTGTGAGTTTTTCCAATACAAAGTTAAGGTCCCAGGCAGGGGTTGGAGCTCTCCTGGGTGGTCTCAAGTTTTTGGCCCCTCTAAGATACTGCTTTAAAAGAGGATGAGAGAAGAGGGGTTGTCTGCATTGTAATGAGCTGAAATGGCTGAGGCATGGATTTTTATGGAAGAAAAAGATAGGCCCTTGTGAAGCATCTCAGTTAAGTATTGCAAAATCTGAGGTAAATTGAGCACTGCTGTGCTTATCCCTTGAGATTGATTCCAGACACAGAATCTTTTCCATTTGTCAGCATAAGATTTTCTAGTATTAGGTCTTCTCGCCTCCAAAATGACATCCATCACAGGTTTGCTGAGGGATGCTAAGGGAGAATTTAAATGATTAGCCAAGCTGCAAGATTCAAAGTTTGGAGCTGAGGGTGCAGAATTTGGTTCTCCTGCTGAGACAGTAAGGAAGGTGTCTGAGGCAGGTGCCATGGAGAAATGTGTGGCACACTGCGTAGGAGTGGGTACCAGTGTTGGTGAGGCCAGTCTGGAGCAATCAAAATCATTTTTGGTTTGTCCTGTTTGACTTTTAGAAGAACTTTGGAAAGCAAAGGCAGAGGGGGAAAGGCATAGACTGATAGGTTTTTCCAGCTGAAGGACAGATCATCCACTTTCCAGGCTTTTTTGTGATGAGTTCTTGTGCAAAATTTGTCCAACTGATAGTTCTGGGGTGAGACAAAGAGATCTATGTCTGGGCTTCCCCATTTGCATGTCAACATGTTGAAAATCCGTGGTTCCAGTTTCCATTTGTGAGGGTCCATGAGATTTCTGCTTAGTTAGTCTGCCAGGGCATTCTGCTTTCCTGGCAGGAATTGAGCTTGTAGTTGTACTTGGTAGCTCAAGGCTGTGTTCCACAATGCCATGGCTAGTCTGCATAGGGGGTAGGAATGTGTACCCCCCTGCTTGTTTATGTACCACATAACCGTGGTGTTGTCCGTCTTTATCAGTAAATTTCCTGGATGAAGGTAGTCCTTGAAGGCTGTCAGTGCATTCTGTACAGCTAGTATTTCTTTTTGATTCATATGAAGGTGCATTTGATTTGGGCTCCATTTGCCCTGAATGCACTTCCCTGCCAGATGAGCCCCCCCATGCATAGTCTGATGCATCTGTAGTTAAGGTTTGGGTGGCAGGGGGTGGTGTGAATGGCAGTCCCTTGTTTTGGTGGCAGGCCTCCACCCACCATAGGAACTCTAGGTGCAAGCAAGGAATGATTGGAATTATTGTTTCCAGGCTGTGACAATGTTGACTCCATAAACGTTTTAAGTACCACTGAAGTTTCCTCATATGCAGTCTTGCATATGGAATTAGAAGAATGCAGGAGGCCATGAACTCCAAGGCTTGCAGTATTTGCCTTGCAGATAGGTGGGTTTTTGTGGCCACCTGTTTGAAGTAAGTCACCAAATGAATTTGCTTTTCTGGCATAAGGAAAGCCATCTGGGCAGTTGTATTCAAGCTTGCACCCAGGAATGTAATCTTTTGAGAGGGTACCAGTTGAGATTTCTTTTCGTTTATTGTGTACCTGAGACAGGTTAGAACTCTTTTTACAAATGCCAGATGTTTTAGAAGAATGGCCTGGTTTTCTGCCTGAATTAGACAATCATCCAGGTATGGAGATATTTGAATATTTCTTTGCCTGCAAAATGCAATTACTGGTGCCAAGCACTTTGTGAATACCCTGGGCACAGTAGATAAGCCAAAGGGCAGTGCAGAGAACTGAGAATGCATGCAGCCTGCTTTGAAGCGTAGGAATCTTCTACAAGATTCCCTGATTGGGATATGCAGGTAAGTCACTTTTAAGTCGAGAGTTGCCAACCAGGCATCCTTGCCTAGCATAGGAAGTAACTGGTGAAGAGTCAGCATCTTGAATTTTGGAATGCCCAGGAAGGTGTTTAGAATAGACAGGTCCAGAATTTGACGCCATGATTTGCCTTTTCTGGGTACCAGGAAAAGTCTGGAATAGAAACCTTGTCCCTTTTCCTCTTCTGGTACTAGTTGAATAGTCCCCATGTTTAGGAGGGAAAGTACTTGTTTCTGTGCCTCTGCCCACTGAATTGGGGGCAGGACTGGTCACCCATTTGGAGTTGGCAGTGTGTGGAAATGAAATCTGTATCCTTGGGACACTATATTTAAAACCCATTTGTCCTGGGTTATAAGTTGCCAGTTTCTTGAATGAAGAGCCAGTTTTTCCCCTAAAGGGGTGGCTAAGAAGTAAGTGCTTGGTAAGTTCAAAGTGAAGTAATTGAGACTGTTTACCATAGGGTGGTGCCTTGTTGCTTCCAGATTTGGAAGTGGAAGCACCCCATTGCTTAGTTTTGAAAGTCCCTTGGGACTGAAACCTGGTGCTTTTGGAATGTCTGGGCTTGGCCGCTGTGGCTCTGGAGGAAGCTGGAAAGGACCAGTTCTTAGTAGGCCAATGCCTACTAAATCTAGGAGGCTGCACTTGTAAGAAATATTTCACAGTTTGCATAGATTTAGCTTTATCTTCCATCTTTTTTTAGAACTTCTTCAGCCTTATTGCCAAATAGGCAGTCCTGCTGTAAAGGAGCATCCGAAAGTTTTGCTTTAACATGATCAGGCAGAGACTGTTCCTTAAGCTAAGCATGACTTCTAAGCACAGACCCAGTAACAGCAGCCCTACAAGAGGCCTCTAAAGAATCAAAACCACATTGCAAAGTATGCTTGCCAACTTGTTCAGCTGAATGCAATAAATCCTGCAAATCTTTATTCTCCACACAGTCAGAAATCAACATAATTTTCTGTTTGAGCAGTCCCATGATATGCTGTTGATATTTTAGCATATGAAATTGACAGTTTAAAGCCCTGATTGCTAAGGTTGCAGAAGTATAAACTTTTTTACCCCATCTATCCAGCACCATGGAGTCTCTATCAGAAGGAGTAGGGTTTTTTTGCAGTAGAAGCCTTAATGCCCTTGGGTCCCTGAGAAATGGTTTCAGGGTCCACAACAGGATTTTTGAAAAGGAATTTGTGGGACTCAGGAACCCTGTAGTACCTGTCTGGTTTGCTAGGGGCTGGAGGCAAGGAATCAGGGGCCATACTGGATTCCGAAAACACATCATCAACAACATCTAGTACAGGAGGTATAGCCAAAGGCCTATGCTGAGGAAGAAGAAGGAAATCCCTAAGCCTCTTTTTGGATTCAGAGAAATCCTGAATTTCCCAGAGGAAATGCTCCCTTAAGGTATATAAAGTTTCCCCAAAAGAGAAATCCTCAGGCAGAGAAGCTGAGGGAATGGAATCCTCTGCATCAGAGTCCTCATAAGTAGGTATGGACAAATCCAGATCATTAGAAGAGTCAGAAGAAACAGAGTCCTGTTCAGAAGATTCATGGTCAAACTCAATCCTAGGCCTCATGGAGGGGGGGGGGGGAGTTTGACTACCCCTGATTAGAGTAATTAAATCTTCAGCCATTTTGATCATTTGTTTTTTAGGCATAGGGGCCTGAACATGTGGCCTGGGCGTCAGTTTTTTAGACATAGATCGAGATTTAGGCCTTAGCAATGAAGTTGGAGTCAGTTTAATATGCAAGTCTGTAGGCCTGAATACACCCTCAGAAGCCGGTGCCTGCTCAGCGGCTCCGGACCTATCCAAGGTGGAGACATCTGCGGGTTCCATATGTGAAGTATCTCGCGGCATACCAGACTCTAAATGGGTCTCAGTAGAGGCCTGCGAATCAGAAGTTGCAGGTATCAGGGGCTGCAAAAGCACCTCACTGAGTACTGGCGTACTGGCGACTGGCTTAGGAGAAGCGTCATTGGCAGTTTTGGACCTCAACGGCCTGTCTCTGTCTTTTTCTTTGTGTTTTTTTGGTACTCCGGTAGTTGGATGGCTATCCAACGTCATTTCTGGATAATTAAACCGAGAACCAAAATATTTTGAAGCAAAAATGTACCGACGACGGACAGCGTGCTGATTAAATAAAGCAAAAAACCGACAGCAAGGTATGTCATGGACAAGGCCTAGGCAAGGAATACAGTACAAATAAAAATCCTTATGAGGTATTTGCTTCCCACAAGTAATACAATTATTAACTTTTACTGACATCGGTAAGGAGCAAGAAAAAGTTTCCCCAACGGGGTACTTAGTTTTTAGTTGAAGACTTCGGTTCTGAAACTCGAAAACGAAAATTTCAGGAGTCGGCCGACTGGCACTTGTGAACTGCTTCTGCTTCTGGCACCACACGGCAAAAAAGACTGATGTAATGGCGTCGGCTGCATGTTTTATACCCCTAAAAACCTGACGTCATGGAAGAAGGGACAGCAACCGACATAGGACCCAAGACTTGGTTAATCAGGCCGACTGAGGGCAACCTGCCATCAGATTACCCAAATGTAATGACCACAACAGTGAAACACAATGAACATCAGGTATTCCTGCATTCTGCCTGCATCGTGTCACTATATGTCCTACATCTGAGTACTGCATGGAGTCCTCAGAACTTGGTATTCCTGCATACTGGCTGCAGTGTATCACTATATGTGCAACATCTAAGTACTCTATGGGGTATTCAGGACTGGGTATTACTGCATGCTGTCTACAGTGTGTCACTATAGGTCCTACATCTGAGTACTGCACAGGGTGCTCAGGACTTGGTACTGCAGGCATCATTCTGCAGTGCACACATCATTACATCTTTCATTTCCAGGGAGACAGCAGTATACAGTGTGGGTTACTATGGCTATGATTGGATGCAGGAGGGAGCAAACCTGTTCAGAAAACTGCTGAATTGCACTGTGTTAACCACTCATTATTGCATCTCACCTGAACTTCATGAGCTGTAACTGATGTCACAAGTACGGAGTGCTGATGAATCACAGGTCCTAATTAGCCGGTCTTGAAGTCAGTATACTGGTGCACTTATGCACAGTGGCACTATTTTATGAGTGACAAGGTGGCATTCTGGTGTTTTATGTATGTCTAGGTCAATGCACGTGTGCTGGCTTGTACTGAAGGCATGGCTCATATGATGATTTTCATATATGTGCAGTACATTCCCTTTGGCCCATGTGTTGCTACCTCTGTAACACTGATGGTTTTCACAGATGCCCCGTGCACACCCTTTACTTCATGTGTTGCCACCCGAGTAACAATGATGGCTTACACACACACAGACACACACACACGCACACACACACACACACACACACACACACACACACTACACACCCTTTGCTTCATGTGTTGCCACCTCTGTAACAGTGACGGTTTTCATACACACACAGTGCACACTCTTCATTTCATGTGTTGCCACCTCTGTAACAATAATGTTTTCCACACATGTAAAGTGCACAACCTTAATTTCATGTGTTGCCACCTCTACAACACTGACAGTTTTCATACACACAGTGCACACCCTTCATTTCATGTATTGCCACCTCTGTAACAATGATAGTTTTCACACACGCACAGTGCACACCCTTCGCTTTGTATGTTGCCACCTATGTAACAATGATAGTTTTCACACACACAGTGCACACCCTTCATTTCATGTGTTGCCACCTCTGTAACAATGTTGGTTTTCACACATGCACAGTACACACCCTTCACTTCATATGTTGCTACCTCTGTAATGATGGTTTTCACACACACACACACACACACACACACACACACACACACACACACACACACACACACACACACACACAGTGCACACCCTTCACTTCATGTGTTGCCACCTCTGTAACAATGATGGTTTTCACACACACACAGTGCACACCCTTCATTTCATGTGTTGCTACTTCGGTAGCACTGATGGTTTTCACACACACAGTGCACACCCTTCATTTCATGTGTTACTCCCTCTGTAACACTGATGGTTTTCACACACACACACAGTGTGCATCCTTCATTTCATGTGTTGCTACCTCTGTAACACTGAAGGTTTTCACACATGCACAGTGCAAACCCTTCACTCGATATGTTGCTACCTCTTTAACATTGGTTTTCACACATGCACAGTGCACACCCTTCATTTCATGTGTTGCCACCTCTGTGACAATGATGGTTTTCACACATTTACAGTGCACACCCTTCACTTCATATATTGCTACCTCTGTAACACTGGTTTTCACAAACACACAGTGCACACCCTTCTGCTGGTGCTCCTCTGCAAATGTGATTCAATGAAGTCACAGTAGTCAGTTCTGGTACTGAAATTTATATGGCTATCATGGACTGTATGCCCTTTATCAATGACCTCAGTAATCTTTCCAGAAAGAAGACCACTGAGAAACTCCATAATATCATGCAAACTTAATAC
Organism: Protopterus annectens; assembly: GCF_019279795.1. Classification (NCBI taxonomy): domain Eukaryota; kingdom Metazoa; phylum Chordata; order Ceratodontiformes; family Protopteridae; genus Protopterus; species Protopterus annectens. The sequence goes on along the minus strand of NC_056751.1, from coordinate 624,338,107 downwards.
TGATGGGGGACTAAAATGTATCCCATTAAGATTTTCCTCACATATCCCAGATCAAATTTTTTGACCACACATCCAGTCACCCAAACCTGGTTTAAAGGTTGCTAGAGAAGTACTTTGCTTGATGTGTAAGGCCAGCCTATTCCACAAATGAGGAACATGTTGACTTAGGTACCTGTTGTGGTAGCTCATAATGCAGATCTTGCAGCAGAGGTTTAGGTTTCTATAGGGGGTGTTTGCTTTAGCACTGGCTCTACTTAGCTGAAGGAGTTCAAATAGTGCTGGGTCATTTACAACACAGAAGGCTACGCACAGATCATTGATTTGGAGTCTATATGACAATGATTACAGGGACATGGCTTTCAATCAATTACAGCAGCTAAGAGTACTGGGACTGGAAATGTATTCTTAGATGAAACTTTGAGGTCTCTTAAGTTGTCTTAGGTACTTTATGATGTATATCCAAAGGGGGCACTACAGTCAGTGATGGGCCTAAAAAGGAGTAATAAAGTTGGACTTAATTTCTTTGTATCTTGGGGAGATACCATGAAGAATAAGTTATGCAAGGAAAATAATTTTCTAACCACCACAGAGACATGGTTGTCAAAGGACAGTCTGTTGTCAACAAGGGTACCCATGTCTCTAATGAATGTCTCAGATTTAAGTGGAACATTATTTAAATGGTAAGAGGAAATCATTCTAGATTTACCAAAAGAAACTGCACTGCATTACCTTTACATTAAGGTTAAGCCTATGATTAACACACCAGACATTTGTTCATTTTAGGCCTTGCTGGAGAATTTGAGTATCAGAATGGATTTGAAAACTGACCCCAGTTTACAATCTTCAGCAAACTTGATTAGCCACAGTCCACTGATGTCAGTTTTTATGTCTGTGAAGTATAACCAAAGAGCAGGGGTCCAGAGGATGGAGCTCTGTGAGACAACCTTGGTGATGGTTTTCTGTCTAGAGCAAACACCTCTAACCTTAATGGTATGAGTTCTGTTGAACAGCTAGTCACCTATACAGTGAACTACAAATGGGTCAAAGTTGAGTTAGGAGAATTTGTCAGTAATCCCAGCATGGAGAATAGTGTAGTTGAAGAGTGCCTCAAGTGGTCCTGACAGGTTGTGTTTTAGGCTGTTCAGGATGTAACCAGAGATGCTGTCAGGGACCATGGATGTGGTGTTCTTGGCTTTAGCATGTACTGCCAGCACCTGGTCCCCACTAATAGATGGGGGTAGTATTTTGGAGGGGATTTCACCTGGTGGATCTGAGGAGGGGGAGTGGGAGATGAAGTTTGAGCTGAATTTATCAGCTAGTAGATTTGCTGTGTCACTGATCAGTGAAGATGGTACTGTTCACCACCAGTTCAGCACACTGCTGTGTGTTAACGTTAAGGTTCTGGACATAGCTGAAGAAGACCTTGTGATTCTCCTTAGCCTGCAAGGCTATTCTGACCTCAGAGTTAGCCTTGTTGAACTTAAATAGACCTCTTCATTGTTTGTTTATTTGTACAAGAGAACTCTTGCCACTAAGGAATTTGCTCCTCCTGATTTTGACCATAAGTTTTCTCCTCTTATTGCATACCCTGTTGGGGTAAGGATTCCACCAGTGGGGTTTATTTTTAGTGTTTGTTTTGTCTTATTTGTGGTAGGTATATAAGCCTCAATGCAGCCATTCACATGTTTGTATAGGGTCTCCATGAATAATTCTGCATAGGTATATGTGGTCTCGGGTTTAGGGGGAGCCTTGAATTTTAATGAACTGTCACTTAACTCATTCAGTCCGGAGAAGCTCAGAAAAGGCTGCCTGCTTACTTCCAGTGCAGCCTGAACTCATTTTCAGATAATCTGTTTTTAATACCACACAGAAAACAAATGTTCATAACTCTTTAACCATAACAGCTAGACTAAAAATATAACAACAAAAGTTATTCAGCAGACACTGACCTTTCCAACATTGTAAATGCTGATAGTGCATATGTATGTCATTATTAAATATTTGCTAGGGAATGCTGATATTGTGCATATTTTATACCTTTTTGGTACAACAAATCACAATATTTTGGTGAATGTACCATGTAGACCCATACAATTTGTAATTAATTTGTTTTTATGCATGTCAGCTTTAAAATGATACCTTAACCATTACTGTATGATGCTTTGTAACAGAAATATTCACAGAAATATGATTAATATAATATTTCTCATAACTGATAAATGAACAAATCATAATATCTCATCACCTGTAACAGACAGATACTAGATATTGTGTGGCTCAATGTCAGCTTCAAAACAATGCCTCATTTGTATCGTCACCATGCTCCCTTGCAAAGATATGGGCATAATAATGAGAAATATTGCAAATGTATAACTTTCATAATCCTACAAGAATAAACAAACTGTGATATCTGTGCATGTGTACAGCATACAGACACAGTTCTTTTACCATATTGTAAGGAGTAATACTGTCTTCAAAATGAGGTATTACTTGGGACATTGACATGCTCCCTTGCAAAGTTATTTACCAAAATATGTAAAAAATCATAATTTCCATAAACTATTCCTAAACAAATGATGATATATGTATATGTGTACAGCATGCAGATAAAGTTATTTTACCATGTTGTAACTATTAATACTGTCTTCAAAATAAGGTATTACTTAACACACTGGCATGCTCCCTTGCAAATTTATTTACCAAAATATGAAAAAATTCATAATTTTCATAACCTTATTCCTAAACAAACTTTGATATACGTACATGTGTACAGCATACAGATATTACCATGTTGTAACTATTGATACTGTCTTCAAAATGAGATATTGCTTAGCACATTGCATGCTCCCTTGCAAGGTTATTTACCAAACTATGAATGAATTCAAAATTTTCATAACCTTATTCCTAATCAAACTTTGATATCTGTATATATGTACAGCATACAGACACAGTTATTTTATCATGTTGTAAGGAGTAACACTGTCTTCAAAATGAGATATCACTTGGCACAGTTACATGCTCCCTAGCAAACTTATTTACCAAAATATGAAAAAATCAATTTCCATAACCGAAGCCTTAAACAAAATATATCTGTACAGTTGTCCTGCATACAGACACAGTTCTTTTCTCATCCTGCAACTACTAATACTGCCTTCAAAATGAGGTATTACTTACCCTCATGACATGTTCCCTGATAACGCAAAATATGAAAAAATGTCATAATTCTCAAAACCATGGTCCCAAACAAACTGTGATATCTGGACATGTGTACGGCATACAGATACAGTTCTTTTTATATCTTGCAAGTATTAACACTGCCTTCAAAATGAGCTACTACTTAGCATGGTGACATGTTCCCCGACAAAGTTACTCACCAAATATGAAACAATATCATAATTCTCATAATCAAAGTCCTAAACATAATGTGATATCTGTACATCTGTCCAGCATACAGACAGTTCTTTTCCATCCTGTAACAAACAATGCTGCCTTCAAAATGAGTTAGTACTTACTCTGATTACATGTTCCCTGACAAAGTTATTTAGCACAATAAGAAAAGAAATGATAACTCTCATAACCATAACTGGAACCAAACTGTGATATGTGTGCAGGATGGTTATTGACATATTCTCTTGTACGTGGTACTCTCCTCAAACAGTTGTTCTTACTCAGCATGTTCACCATCTCCCTACCACAGTTATTTGCCAAACTAAGAAAAATATAATTTACATAACACAATTCATAATCAAACGGTTATCTGTACCTGCGCACAGCATACAGATGGTTCTTTGACAATCTGAAAATGAAGTGTTACTCAGCATGTGTACAAGTTCCCTAACAGTTCTTTTCCTGTGTCATCAGTAGTGAAATGGCATTCATAAAATATAACAATAGAGTTTCTTACCATACTGGTCCTACTTGGTCATGGCTGTTGTCCATTCATTCTCACTAGCTGCATGTTACCAATATATTGTGCATAGCTCTCCTCACGCCATTGTGGAGGTCAGTCAAGAACAACGCAATGCCATCCTCAGTTAGGTGAATGCCATCGCTTCTGAAAATGTGAACATCTTCTGTGGCGATGCTGTCATGGCAGATTGTTGATCCACTGACCCTGTGCATTCATACATGAACCCATTCTGTAAATGTCTGGCCTGGTGCAGTGCCCGTTGACTGTTTGCTGTTTTCCATATCTGGCGAGGAATTATGTCAGACCACACAAAATGACAATGTGGCCACCATGACTGCAGGTGTTCAAAAATTGTTCTGATTTCAAACTGTAGCCTTCCGACTGCATGAGTGATGATATCATTCCCTCCAATGTGCAGCACAAGAATGTCAGGCTCAGGATAGATTGAACACTTCTCTTCCAACAACTGCAGGAGTCCACTCCAATGCATACCTCTTCTTGCAACCCAGTATACCTTCACGCTAGATGTGGGGAAGCTCAAGTTGTAGTGGTTTTCACTTCTGGAGGCATGGCTGGCAGCCCAGTGAATGTATGAATGGCCACACACCCACACTCTCAGTTGTTGTTCTCCTGCTCATGAAGCCATGTCACTGTCACAAGGTGGGCACACCTACACAGGAAAGAAATGCAAACAGGTTACTACTGATGTTTGAGAGATGTATTGGAAGACTACACATATGTGTATATCAATAGAATTACCTGGTTAGCTCATCCAAATCTTCACTCCTATCCACATTGACATTATTCTTTTGATAAGGTACATAACTGGTGATGACAATGCAAAGGTACATACCTAACACCATTGACAACACCAAATGACACACAATGAGTGATGCTGCAGAGGTATATACTTACCAGCCCTGAATACATCAAATTACACAGAGTGATTGACAAGGGGGCACAGGAAGGGCACAAGTAAAGAGAAAAAGCAGGGTAAGGACCACCACTCCACTAATTATTTATTTATTTATTTATTTATTTATTTATATTTGTTGACCGGGAGTGTCTGATTGGACGTAGGTCCATTTTTAGCGGAGGCCCGGTGAGAAAAGCTCCACAGTTAAAATAAACAGACAGTAGTTACACTGGATTACATAGCGATTAACAGTTTACATAGGAATTACTTACAACATATTTACAGATGAAGAACATAGTACATCAGTAGACAACTAGAATCTTTATCTGTGAAGTACATAACAGACATTAACAAATGTTACAATAAGAAGTCCCTGCTGTATAATAAGTACTAGGCTTATGAGCATCTGAGCTTGCTACAATCAAGGTAGTTAGTGGAGTGGAAAAGAAAGGTAGTGGTTGGATGGGGTGGGTGATATTAGAGTGGGAGTTGCAAGGGCATAGCCAGCATGTTTTTAGGTGTGCTTTTAGTAAAGTTTTGAAGTGGGTGCATGATGGTATGGAGGTAATTGTGGGTGGGAGGGAGTTCTATAATTTGGCTATGGTGCAAGAGAATAGTGCCAGGGAATATGCAAAAGAAATATGCCAAGGACAGGCATGGGGCTTCAGCTGGTGGGTGTCTGAAGTGTCCCATACCTGTGCTGGTTGCCTTTTCTCTTTACATGTATCCATTCAGCAAGGGATAAAGGACAGAAGTAATGTACTATTTGCTGCCGTGACCTACATACATGTACTGTACCAGAGTGGAGGGAGAGTGAAAAGGCACACTGCAAAGGAAAAGACGTACCTAGACTCTTTCTTTTTGTAGGTGGCCTTTTGGGGGGGCCTGAAGGCATCATAGTGATACCTGTGAAACCATGCATATCCTGGAGAGCAGCCCAGTGGGACTGAGCTGAAGAGTCTCCAAGTTTCCTACTGCCATCCAGGATGATCCTAACAGTCATGATGTCTAGGTGCACCACCCACTGATGAACACAGCATTCAGCGCTGAGCTGAAGAGTCTCCAAGTTCACCAGTGCCATAGGAATACACACCTCAATTTCTCTTGTACATCACACTATGTGCCTTCCCTGCTGTCGTCAGTGCACAACATCTTTATGGCCATGGTACTCGCTGAAGCATTCAACACACAGGTTGATCTTGCAAGTCAGGCATCCCCATGATGTCTCAGCATGTTTACCCTTGCTGGTGCAATTTTTGCATCTTGATTTCTGCCATTTCACTGGAAAGCGTGAGGCATGCTCAAAATGGCTCATGGGCTCTGGGACAGTAATCTCAGTGCATCTTTTCCTCTTCTTGTAACTGGCAAGGAGGTGCAAGTCTAAGTTCCTTTGAAACTGTAACTGTGTAGCTGGAATAGAACGTCCAGAGCATGACAGTTGCTGGTGGCTGTTGCTTTCACAAAATATAATGAAAGCATTTACTATAGCCACATCCCATAAAAACCAGAACAAGTACAGCCCCATTTGCGGGCCTTTCTGGCAGTGGGATACTGTGTCCTGAGCTGATCTGCTCGGTCCACCCCATTCATGTAAGTGTTATACATGTTTACAACTGGTGGACATGGCACCAATGTCTTCGTTCCTTCACGCTTTCTCCTGTATATGCTGACAAGGTTGGGTTACTGTTAGTTGACGGGAGGAATACTGGGTTGCTATCCTTCCATTCAGTAGCCAGCAGTGGTCCACTCTGCAACTGCTTGTAGTACTCTTGAGGCGCTTTTCCAATGGCCTGTCTGTTGAATGTTAGAGGCCATCCTGACAAATTGGTGCGCATGGTTCCACAGCAGTATAGACCATCTTGCAGCACCTGCTGTGCCAGCGGGACAGAGGTAAAGAAGTTATCAAAGTAAATGTGATGCTTCTTGCCAATCAGTACCCTAGTTAAGTCAACCACAACTCGGTGTGCCAGTCCAACCTCTGTATTCTGCTCAGCTTTTCCAGTGTATACCTGGAATTGCCTTAAAATAATTCCTAATTTACTGGTTTAGCTGGGTTTTCCAGCCTGATGTTTACTTCAAAGGATCTGACCTCACTAGAACAATGCACCATGTGCTTGCTCAACATACAGTGACGTATTATTTCTGCAGCCTCAGTAGGAACTTCTCTGAGTCAAAACGTATCTTTTTCCTTTCATTTTTCTGCTCAATTACATTGCACAGTAAGGATCAGGTGTCTGTCTCTGGGCCTGAAACTTGACCAATCATTATACTCTGCCTTATTTAAAAAAAAGGTAAATGTTCATTCCGTTTCTGTTTACATTCAGTCAAATTTTATAAACTTCCTCATTGTTCACCAGAGCACTTTGTTGCAGGTGACAACTGCAGTGATACATTAAGACTACTTTTTTGTCTGTGCTATGTATGAGTCTATAGTGTTACTTATACGGGTAGATCACACCACTCATACCTATACAAAAGTGCAACTGCCTTTTCATGTACTGAATGCACAGTTGCTCTGTCTTCATCAGTCAGCCAGTCACTGTTTCTATTTATTGCAGGCTTGAACACCATTCAGAGAAAATAGTAATAAGTTACATGAGAAAATCAAGAGAGAAATGTAAAAGGGCAACTGCTATTAGTGATAAAGCTATAAATGAACACATGGGATAACAGTCATACATAATTCTGCTATGCAGGTTTACTACCATATGTGACAGGGTAAACAACATCCATCACTACAGGTAAACTTAATTTTTAAACTATGAAATGCACAACATAGGTAGTACCAGACAAATGGCATGTATGCCATCTTTGAAAACCCCAGCCCATTGATATTCTTTACTAATGGAGGATATACAGAATATGCACTGATAACTAAAGCACTGAAAGAGGATATCATATTGCAATATATCATCTGATGTGTTTCATAATAAGCTCTAAAACAGGCACAATCCATCCCACAAACGGGAAAGCCAATGTTGTTGAAAGTAATACAAGCAAAGCATTATGCCTTCCCTGTAAGACTCCAGGTCACAAACCTTGTTTTATATACGAGTACAGCGTTATTTCAGAAAGACAGGGACTTACTTTAATGTCTGTGGACGCATCTTCTTCCCATATTTGTTATGAAATATATCATCTGATGTGTTTCATAATAAGCTCTAAAACAGGCACAATCCATCCCACAAACGGGAAAGCCAATGTTGTTGAAAGTAATACAAGCAAAGCATTATGCCTTCCCTGTAAGACTCCAGGTCACAAACCTTGTTTTATATACGAGTACAGCGTTATTTCAGAAAGACAGGGACTTACTTTAATGTCTGTGGACGCATCTTCTTCCCATATTTGTTATCTCCAACGGCACTATCAATGTCTTCATGGACCATCTCAGCCTGGAATAAGATTAAAGATAAGTACATAGTGAGATGCTGTAAGTCAACATCAAATTAAGCTGGAAAATCTCATTAAACTCAACCAAAAACACACACACTGACTTACATGGTAAATGCTCTGAACAGTTATTTATGATGGGCCATCTACAGAAAAGGTACACAAAATGAATATAGAGTTCAGTGTTTCTAAATTTACAGAGAGTCCAGGTAAGAAAAAAAAAAACATACAGAATATGTAGGAAGGCTTCATGGATTACTGTATGAATAGCAGGTCAGATTAATTCACTAGGTGCATGACTGATCAGACTAATAGGCTTGTAACAGGCAGTAGACTTGGCCAAACTTAGCAACTGACATTGACAACATTACATACAAGGTTACTGAACATATTACACAGTCTGGAAATATGTTATAATTTATGTCTTTATTTTAGTTTCATTTTTCAGGTAGGTGGACTGGACCACATTCAGATGTGACTTAGCTATAAAAAAGATAGAACCCAGGTAGAAATCTAATACTCTTAAGGCATGATCACAAAAGTGTGATTGCTGTGATATGTACAATACAATTGAAACTGCTGTATATCAGAGAATTAATTTTGCTCTGAGTTGCAGCAGTCCTGGAGTTAGTATATATAACTAACAGGGATGTGGCAGGCAGAAACCATACATCTGGGATTGCAAGCAAAGCTCCCCTATAAACATGTTTATAAAGCTGTAGAATGAGTTTTGAGATTTGATTTTTATGTGATGGATCACAATTTGTGATCACACTTTTTAGTGATTCTCACTGCCATATCACATTTTAGCCCTGGAACCTAAAAGATGCACTATATCAAAAACACAACATATAACATTAGAAAATACAAGAAAATTAGATACAGATGCAAGAGACAATAACAAATTAAAAGATGTCACTTTATGCTATCTGTGATGATCTGAGGTAGTGCCAGCTGTGCCAGAGGGGAGTAGGGCAGGGCATGTGGAACATATGCCAGCCTAGCTAGCTGAAGTTTTTTAAAGAATTACATATTTTGAATATCAAACTGATTTGTACAGATGCTTGTGTTAAAAATGTATCAACAGTGGGTCCTGCTGGACAGAAAAGAAATATACATGAATGTCAGCGTGTACTGTTGTAACTGATGAAATGTATACAGTATATTTTAATGGAGAATACTGGAAGGGAATGGGTTAAGCTCAGCCCAACCAACTTTATGAAAAACAGCCTAAAATTAAATTACTTGGTTTAGGTCATAATGATTTTATCTCACAATTCTGAATGTAGCCAGAGATGCAATGTCTGTGAAAAGCCTGGACTGGGGTCCTTCTCTTTTGTCCTTAGTGGTAAACTGATTGCTACCCTGAGGTACCAGAGAAGAGCTTGTTAGTTTCTGCAAGAATGGGGGGAAGTGTTGGAATTGTTTTACTCTTCTCAGATGCTCTAATAAACCTTGCCTAAAGTACTATGTGTGTGTATTGTAACACATCAGTGCCAGATCCCGGCTCAGTTTCTAGTGAGGGGGTAGTGTGGTAATGACAGTCAGATGACCAGATATGTCATTCTGCAGCCAGCAATGAAACTGTATTTAAATACTAGTGAGAGATGTGAGGTGTGCACTCTATTTTTGGACCTGGCAAGACACTCATCCGCCCTCATCTTGCCTTGCTTTAATAAGTAACTAAGGAACAGTAATTCTTCAGTTACTTAGAAAAATATAGTGAGATTAGCTAAATGTAGTTTTTTTCTGTATCTGTCTGAGTCTTACCATCTGTGTTGTTTTTATATTTCCTGTGATTGAAACTCTGTTGTATATTGTAAACAGATATCCAGTATTTTCATATTTTTATTTATTATTAAATATAGCTAAACCTTTCACTATGCCTGGTCTTTTAGAAAACACTTAACCTTTGAGAGTACTTGCATTTATTTAGTGGCACTGTGGCTCCGCATTACTGAAAGTCTTGCTGCTTGGTTAAATACTACCATTTCTATAAATATTAATTTTACTAAGTGTAATTGTGCGCCTTTGTAAAAAGTCTTTCAGCTTTTCCCGGTTAGGGGTCGCCACAGCAGTACTCCGGTCTGCTAATGATTAGCAGTGAATTTTTAGGGTGTCGAGTTGCCAGCCCAGTGCCCAACCTTCAAAGAAGGCACAACCACTCACGCACCTACCTGCATGTCTTTAAAGTTCACTCAACTGTGTGGAGGACATACAGACTCCACACAGAAGGTGCTCTAGCTGAGTATCGAACCGGGGAACCTCTTGCTGTGAGGCGACAACACTAACCACTGCACCACCGCGGCTTAATTGTGCACCTTTGTAAGAGCCTTAAAGCAGCTGGCTTCAGGTGTTCTGGTAGCAGTGAATATACTTTATAGTCTGGGTGGAAGTGGCATAGCGGGTAAGCTGTGTCAGCCTTTACCAGGTGTGTGTGTGTGAAAATCAAATCTCAAGGAGTGTGTGACAGCTACTTTGAACAGGGATACTGAGAGCAGTGACCACATGGAGGGTAGTGGAGGATTGGGCTTGGAACACCTGGCTAAGGACTCAGCTCTATAGTGGTCAGTGGGGAGTCTTACTTGGGGCCTGGAGAGAAAGTCCAGCCCCAGGACAGCAGTGTGCATTCCCTGTGTGCTCTTAAGAGAAATTGTACTTGGTGCAGAGAGTTGCATCTGAAAATACCGTGTGTCTATTTTTTTCACAGTGAAAATTCCTCACTGGTGTCAGTGGTAAGGACCGAGGCTCCTTGATCACTGGCCCAGAGGAGGGACATTTATTTTTTATTTATTTTTATTTTACATTTGTTTACCAGGAAAGTCTGAAAGTCTGACTGGAGAGGCTGTCCTTTTTCAGTGGAGGCCAGGGAAGAAAAGCTCCACATGAATATATATATATTTATATATACAGATATATATATGTATATATATATATATATATATATATATATATATATATATATATATATATATATATATATATATATATATATATATATATATATATATATATATATATATATATATATATATATATATATATATATATTTATATATATAAATATATATATATATTTATATATATATTTTGTAAAACAAACAACCAGGTAGCAAGATCCCAAAACTTTTTTCAAAAATATCCCTTATAGGAATGCAGCAAAAGCAGCAAAAGAATGAAATGCTTATCTTGTTTGTAACTGGAATCAAAAGACTAGTAGCGTCACGAAATAAATAAAATAATCTGTTTAATATGACATTACTAAACAATTAATAGACAGAAATACGTAAGCGCTTTCACGGAACTCACTGTCCGCTTCTTCAGACGTTATAGTGAAACAGATTTTCATTTCATTTATATAGTCCTTCAATTTGATTAATTATCCCAATTAAACTGTATGAAACTTTCGTGAATTTAAAGAGATATGTACACGCTTAATCTTATTTATACAACTGTTCCATATTAACTTATAACTATTTTAAAATAAATATATGAAAATCTATGTATATCAACTGATGTCTTACCTATAAATATAATACAACTAAACATAATTATTTATATATAAAAATAAATACCAACTAATTAAGTTAATTAATCAGCATATAAATATGCAAAATTGTTGTCTTACATGTTTACCAAGGCATATATAAAGACATATATAAATTAAAAATACATATATAACATGTAATACAAATATAAAACAGTGTAAATATTAAATAGCAATTACATACAGAATAAATGAAAACTCATTTATACCCTCTTGCTTTCAAAATGGGTTTAAGAGATACAACGTCGTTCAATCCTCTGCCCCTATGTGCTGCTAACCTAAAAATCCATTTTAATTCTGCACTTTCTGTTTCGTTAACAATATCCTCATTTCGTATATTTTCATATTGGATATGGAGTATCTGGAACAAAAAATTGTGGTCAGACCCAGAATTCTTAACATGTTTGGCTATTGCATTATATTCTTCTTGCCTTTGTATACTATAGTTAAGATCCCTTATCCGTTCTTTCAAAGATCTATTTGTTTTACCTACATAAAAGTGGAAACAAATAGTACAGTGGGCAACGTATACAACATTTTTTGTGTTGCAACAACCAGAATTTCTTAACTCCCAAAGATGTCCTGTATCAGGGTGTCTGAAGAATCTGGATTCATCAATGAATTTACATTAGGCACAACTCCCACATTTTCTGGTACCGATTTCCAATGGATGTACCCTGCATTGATTTTGCAAAGTCCCATTGGAATAACACAATTGTTTCAAGTTCTTACAATTCTTATATGTATAAGAAGGATAGTCTCCTACTAATACATTAGTACTTTCATCAACCAGTAAAATATGCCAATTGTCCCCTATGGCTTTTTTAACCCTATCTGTATTATTACTATAGGGCAAGACTATAGATAGTCTACTATTGCCTGTCTTTTTATTTTTCTGACAAAAAGTCTTTGCTGAATAGAAAGGTTTAGCTGTACTTTTTCTAAGTTCTTTTGTATACATACAAATTCTGTTAATGTCATCTCCTTTATAACCTCTAGCTAAAACTCAACTGATTCATTTCAGTCAACAATGTTTGTTCATCACAGCACAATCTAGACAGCCGTATTGCTTATCCCTTCACAATGTTGTTAAATAGTGCAGGATTGTGCATGCTGTCTCTGTGTAGAAAGGCCGAACAATAACATGGCTTCCTATATATTTTTGTTTTTATAGTACTCTCTTCAACATAAACTGTAACATCTAGATAATTAATACTGGTTTTTGAGTATTCCATTGTAAATCTCAAAAAATCACCAGTATAATTAACATGTTCAAATAAACTCATCCTTTCTTTTTCATCACCCTTACAAATAAGAAAAAGGTTGTCTACAAAACGCCTATAGAACAAGACATTGGGGTGGCCTATCAGATGTTCCTGTTCCCACGCAACCATAATGAGGTTAGCGTAGGTATTGGCACAACTAGTGCCCATGGCCACTCCCTTCTTCTGTTTGTAATGATTGTTTTGAAACAAGAATATATTGTTCTCTAAGATGAGTTCTAATAAACAAAAAAGTCAGCTTTTGGGATCTCTATCCCATTTTTGTCAGTTAACAGGCTATGCAAATTACTTATGCCCTTTTCATTAGGAATGCTAGTAAACAAAGCCTCAACATCCATAGTAATAAATGTTAAATTTTCTATATTGTCAAGGCTTTGTGTAAACTCAAATAGATCTCTTAAAAAATGTTCGGTATCCTTCAACACATAAGTATATCTACTCAAAATGTTTTTCAACTCCTTATCCAAATATATTGATAGTGGCTCTGTAATCCATCCAGCACCAGCCACAATAGGTCTAAACTTGGGCTTAGTTGGATGTTTGTGCACTTTAGGCAGGCCATGTAATCTAAGTGTTATAGGGTATTCTACTAGAAAATATTTAAACAAATCATTTGTCATAATGCCCATATTTTTACATTCCAATAAGGAAGAATAAACACTTTGAATAATTTCATGCACATCTTCACTAACAATTGGTTCATAAGCATTACTGTTCAACATTTCTAGCATTGTATCATAGTAATATATTGCATCCATAATTACAATTGGGCCTCCTTTATCTGATGGTTTTATAACGATGTTATTGTTATTTTGTAAACTTTTCAAAGCTATCACCTCATCTTTACTTAAATTATGTTTTATGTTATGTCTACCAAATTCAGAGTCAGCATAAACATTATTTTCAAATACCTTCAAAAATATTTCCACATTAGCTGGTAATTGTGGAGTGAAAATACTCTTATTTTTATAAGCGACATTTATATTAATAGCATTACCATTAGGATTTATACTTAGCTTCAAGGATAAGTCCCGAGCAAACATACGTACAGATAGGACTGCTTCACTGATGTCTGTGTAATTAGTTGGTATAAAACCCAAGCCTTTGTTCAAAAGGTTTATTTCTGTGGGAGAAAGTGCATGTTGTGAAATATTCCATATAATACTCATTGTGTCCACATTTTCTTCAAAGTGCGCATCTGTATTTGTGGTGGTGCTTTCTTGCATTTCTGTCCACGCTGCGCCTCCATTTCCGATGATTTTCTTCTCGTCGGTCGTATTGGCAGTGGAAAAGCTGAAGAATCTAGTTTGTATACTCCTTCTAATTGGGTTTTTCTTCTTACATCCGTAGAGGGCCGTAAAGCCTTTTCGCTTTCAGCATGTACTGCTAAATTAATAGTTACTGTTTTTGTTGGAGTCTACGTTATTCAACGAAGTTGCCATCAATTCAACTGTTTCATTTTGTACGTTATTATTCTCTCGTTGTGAGATGCCTGTTTCCTCTCCAAACACCTCAGGCAAAATAACCTGTTCCTGATTCAAAGTTACATCACCAACCAGCTCCTTTGCATTTTTGTGTACGTGCTGACGTATTTCTCTCTTCCGCTGCTGTTGATTACCATTCAGTGTTCCGCCTTCTGGATCCGAAAACCTGGACCACGTAAACACATTCTGTTTGCTAAAATCTTCTAAATCTCTTTGTAGTTTTTTCTTTTTATGTTCCAACACTTTATTTTCATATCTCAACACTTTATCTATAGTGTCTTGCATGAAAACTTTGGTGGACCCATCGCCATATACTCTAAATAGCTCATTTTGCTGTTGAACAATCTCATCTCTCAATTCCATTTCTAAGGGTTCAAAAAAATCTAGTATAAGTTGCATATATGCCTTGCTAGTACTAAGATTTAATTGTTGCCACCTTGTTAGCAATTCTGGGTACAGGTTTCCATACGTCGGCATGTTTAAAACTCGTAGTCCTCGTGGAATTACATTTAGATTCAAACTTGCTTCCAAATGATATCGTTGACATTGGAAGCGTTTGAATCTGTAGATATTATTTTCAATGTCCCGTTTTAAATTTCTTATAGTGATTGCATTGACATCTTTCATAGTCACTGTTGATTTTTCTTTTAAGAGCTCAGAGTTCATCAACGGATTTGTTGTATTCGTTAGAAGCCCCCGAAGTCTGCTATTCACACTAAAATCCACGTTGTCAACGGAATCCATACTGGCTGCTGCTGCTTCCATAACCAGCTACTAAGATATTTTGTAAAACAAACAACCACGTAGCAAGATCCCAAAAATTTTGCAAAAATATCCCTTATAGGAACGCAGCAAAAGCACAAAATGCTTATCTTGTTTGTAACTGGAATCAAAAGACTAGTAGCATCACAAAATAAATAAAATAATCTGTTTAATATGACATTACTAAACAATTAATAGACATAAATACGTAAGCGCTTTCACGGAACTCACTGTCCGCTTCTTCAGACGTTATAGTGAAACAGATATTCATTTCATTTATATAGTCCTTCAATTTGATTAATTATCCCAATTAAACTGTATGAAACTTTCGTGAATTTAAAGAGATATGTACACGCTTAATCTTATTTATACAACTGTTCCATATTAACTTATAACTATTTTAAAATAAATATATGAAAATCTATGTATATCAATTGATGTCTTACCTATAAATATAATACAACTAAACATAATTATTTATTTATACATTTATTTATACATATAAGAATTGTAAGAACTTGAAACAACAATTGTGTTATTCCAATGGGATTTTGCAAAATCAATGCAGGGTACATCCATTGGAAATGGGTACCAGAAAATGTGGGAGTTGTGCCCAATGTAAATTCATTGATGAATCCAGATTCTTCAGACACCCTGATACAGGACATCTTTGGGAGTTAAGAAATTCTGGTTGCTGCAACACAAAAAATGTTGTATACGTTGCCCACTGTACTATTTGTTTCCACTTTTATGTAGGTAAAACAAATAGATCTTTGAAAGAACGGATAAGGGATCACAACTATAGTATACAAAGGCAAGAAGAATATAATGCAATAGCCAAACATGTTATGAATTCTGGGTCTGACCACAATTTTTTGTTCCAGATACTCCATATCCAATAGGAAAATATACGAAATGGGGATATTGTTAACGAAACAGAAAGTGCAGAATTAAAATGGATTTTTAGGTTAGCAGCACATAGGGGCAGAGGATTGAACGACGTTGTATCTCTTAAACCCATTTTGAAAGCAAGAGGGTATAAATGAGTTTTCATTTATTCTGTATGTAATTGTTATCTAATATTTACACTGTTTTATATTTGTATTACATGTTATATATGTATTTTTAATTTATATATGTCTTTATATATGCCTTGATAAACATGTAAGACAACAATTTTGCATATTTATATGCTGATTAATTAACTTAATTAGTTGGTATTTATTTTTATATATAAATAATTATGTTTAGTTGTATTATATTTATAGGTAAGACATCAATTGATATACATAGATTTTCATATATTTATTTTAAAATAGTTATAAGTTAATATGGAACAGTTGTATAAATAAGATTAAGCGTGTACATATCTCTTTAAATTCATGAAAGTTTCATACAGTTTAATTGGGATAATTAATCAAATTGAAGGACTATATAAATGAAATGAATATCTGTTTCACTATAACGTCTGAAGAAGCGGACAGTGAGTTCTGTGAAAGCGCTTACGTATTTATGTCTATTAATTGTTTAGTAATGTCATATTAAACAGATTATTTTATTTATTTCATGACGCTACTAGTCTTTTGATTCCAGTTACAAACAAGATAAGCATTTTGTGCTTTTGCTGCTTTTGCTGCGTTCCTATAAGGGATATTTTTGAAATATATATATATATATATATATATATATATATTATACAAGCTACATTAATAGACAGTACATGTATACATACAAAAATAGATGCTTATGCACTATGACATAAAGCATACAGTAGAACAGATTATTACATTCAGACAGTACAGAATGCTTACAGTTTGTAGAGGTTTATACATAATTTTCTTAACAATAAACATAGCAAGAGCTCTATACATGTATGTTTAGAGATTAGGGAAGCTATGGTAATAAACAGAGACAGTACAAGTATACTTACAAAAATTGGATGCTTTTGCATTATGAGATAGAGCATGTAGTAGAGCAGAATATTACAGTGAGACAGTACAGCATTTTTACAGTTTGCACAGGTTTATACATTGTTTACTTTACAGTAAATATTGTTAGAGTTCAAACTAAGGTTGAAAAATTGTTCAAAACAACAGAGTTCAAAGGGTGTACAGCAATTATGTAGAGAGGCTAGTATTTAAAGATAGTTTATTAATAACCAGGGTTATTACAAGAGAATATCTTTGTATTAGAATAATTTTAAGGAACTTTTTGAATTTGATATTGCTCATTGTGGATTTTATATCTTTCTCTGATTTGTTGTGGTTTTTATATATTGCTCTGATTTATAACATTATCACAGTATGTATGACACAACATTACCTAGCCTGTATATGGCTAGCCAGACAACATTCAAATCATTTTTGTTTCTGAATGTTTGCTTCACCAAAGCCTTCCACTTTTATATTACTATAAACATTTGCCAAGCCTGAAAAACATTTTCTCAAGAATATTTGCCTTTAGCATTGCAATACAGGATATATGAGAGTTATTCTCTGGCACTTAAAACTTTAAACTGCAGTAAAATTACAGGTAGAATCAAGAGATTACACATCTTGGTGCTTCAAACAGATGCTGTATATTATTAGAATCAAGCACTTAGGTTATCTGCAGTTACTTACTGTGACAGTCAAGCCACAAAAGAGCAAATCATTTTGTATAAGTATTGTATACTCATAGTTCTGTAGCTGGTAGATATTTAAGACTGTAAAAAAAAGTCAGGCCTATCTTTATAAAACATCTCCGGGGAGGGGGGATACTTGCCATGAACTTGTTAACATCTAAGAGATGCTACAGTGCTGGAGAATGCATCATGTACCCAAGGCAATTACACAAAAGCTTCCTCTGCAGCTTCATTTGTCAAAAGAAGTGTTGGGTGATTTGGGTAGCCATATATAAACATTTTTAAATTTCTATGTATGTCTTTAAAGACCAGTATTCCCAACACCAAATGATGGTTTGAAAATCCTAGACACACACATTAATAAACTTTCTATAAAGTTGATTTCTTGACCACATTTTGGTCGATAAGAAAATAGTTAATTGTGCAAAATTAAAAAACAGAGAAACTAGTGGTCTTAAAGCTTCATTGATGAGCTCAGTCACAATCATTTCTAAAAACCATAGTGTTCCAAAGCAGCACACCTTTATTTGTCACAGACAAGCAATCCTCAGTAACAAAAAATCACAAATATTTATAACAATGTTAAACATATCAAGTTTTATACACTTACAAGTAGGGGTGGAACATATATGTGTTCCCTGATATTTTACAATGTCTACACTAAGTGTACACTGTTCTGAGTGAGCATAACTCACATCTTCTTCCTCCTAATTTTAGTTTTCCTACTGATATTCTTGCAGGTTTAAATATTGACAGGGATTCATAAAGGTTACCACAAACTGTAGACTACATGCACACTTAGTGTAATCTTTCTGAGTAGTTAGCAGGTACCACACAAGAAGGTAAAGAAACCTGTGGATACAATTAACTAAATAATCCACAGTAACAATTCGGACATCCACAGGAATCAAGCAAAGTGGTCTACGGACCTAGAAGTATGCGATAAAATGTTCCACAATCGTAAATATTAAGGCAGTTACCAGCAGCAAGCGTAGAAACATACGATAAAATGTCCCACAAATGTAGATATTTAGAGGCAGCAAACAGCAGCAAACGTAGATATTGAAGGCAGCAAACAGCAACTTCAGTGAGACACAAAATAAACTTTAAAATCCAGAATTTATTTGTAAGCGCTTTCACCTTTCGGCTTCTTCAGACATTCACAAAAAGGGAAGAAACAACATTTTAAATACTGCGTAAATGCATTTCATTGGTGAAACAGGTTGAAACGTCATTCAATCAAGATATATAAATAAAACATGTACCTGTTTCATTCATTACTGTTCTAACTTAAAATCTTTTACATAGAATCTATGCCTATGGAAATACATAAATATATACATACAAATTACATATAAGAAATAATAACTACATATATAAAAAACTACACATATAAAAACTACATATGAATATAAAGATATAAAAAATTATGAATGAATTACTGAGTGCTTCGAGTTGATACTTTAAGCCTTCTCTTTTTCAGGACAGGGAAGAAACAACATTTTAAATACTGCGTAAATGCATTTCATTGGTGAAACAGGTTGAAACGTCATTCAATCAAGATATATAAATAAAACATGTACCTGTTTCATTCATTACTGTTCTAACTTAAAATCTTTTACATAGAATCTATGCCTATGGAAATACATAAATATATACATACAAATTACATATAAGAAATAATAACTACATATATAAAAAACTACATATATAAAAACTACATATGAATATAAAGATATAAAAAATGATGAATGAATTACTGAGTGCTTCGAGTTGATACTTTAAGCCTTCTCTTTTTCAGGACAGGTTTAAGGGAAGCCTTATCATTGAGACCAGGTTCTCTGTCTGCTTGACATCTAATGATCCACCTGAGTTCATTCTCTTCTGTATATGTCTCAATGTCACCTCCACGTGGACTTTGTCTAAAACTTTGGATCACTAAGAAGACAAATGTGTGGTTAGGGCCCCTATCCATGTTGTGCTTTGCTAAAGCGTTTGTTGGACATCCTTTACGTATATGGTAAACATGTTCCCTTATGCGTTCCCTGAATCTTCTATTGGTTTTACCTATATAGAAAGATTCACAGGAAACGCATCTAGCTAAATAAACTAAATGCTCACTTTGGCAATTAGTATTAGTATGAAAACAAAATTCAACACCAGTAACAGGGTGTATAAATAAAGTCCTCTCATCTACAAATGGGCATTGTTTACATTTTCCACAAGGTTTAGTGTTTACTAAGTTTCTGACAGAGTCAGAGGATTCCTTACCTAGAGGACGGTGACAAAGAATGCGCTTCAAATTACTCTTATTCTTAAAAGCATAGGTAGGTCTAGGTCCTACTATCCTACCTATGCTTTCATCTAAAAGAAGATGACTTTCGAAAAATATTGGAATATACTTCTTGTGGAACTTTGAGGAATTTCGAGGAACATGAACTTTTTAAGACCTCAAATGAGGTACGTTCCTCATAATGAGGTACACTTGAGAGGTATGGGTGAGTGTGTGTGTGCGTGCATGCGAATGAGTGGTACGAATTAACTGCCATGGCAGGGCTAGCACCAGGTGGTGTAAACCTTGGCTCGAGATGATTGTCATAATAATGTATAAAAGTGGGCAGGTGTGTGCATGAGCATCCGCCAGTATGGTAAAAGGGGGGAATTATACCAATACTATGTGGTAACAGCATGAAAAAATATGTGTTTTGAATTTACCCTTTAAATCTCTGGTGTGATGCAATAAATCTAATCAAAGCGGAATTGAGGTTAAAGTAACTAAGTATATATGTATGTGTATGTATATATATATATATATATATATATATATATATATATATATGTGTGTGTGTATATATATATATATATATATATATATATATATATATATATATATATATGTGTGTGTGTGTGTGTGTGTGTATTTTATATATATATATATATATATATATATATATATATATATATATATCCAACACTCAGACTTGCAAAAGATGCACTTATATATCCAAATTGGAAGACACACACTCTCCAGCCAAGACCAGAATAGCTGGTCAAGACAGAAGGTCAACACTTGCACCACACCACATGGAACACACAGCCCTCCAAAACACACCAGCAATGCCATCACATAAAAACACAAACCACATACCCACCTTCGTGGAGGCGCACAGTAAAAATCTACCCAAACAGCAGAGACCTCCAAGGCAGAAATGCACTCGACCACCACAACACAACACTAATCACGAGGCACCTAACTATCCCAAATAGTGTGCCACTCAACCATAGCCCCTAAGGCAAAACAGCATGCCCAACACACTAGTCATAGTTGACTCGATAGTGAGGCACACTGATGTCTCCCTCACTAGGGTGAATAAGGAGAAAGTAACAGTCAGCTGCCTGTCAGGCACCAGGATCTGCCACATAATGCACGCACTCAGGTCCCTCAACAACAGGTACAAATATGACTATCAATGTACTTGTGAGTGCGAATGACCTAAGACATACCTTCCTGGAATACATGAAAAGAGACATAGAGGGGCTCTTGGATTATGTAGCCCAGGCAGGTAGGACCCTAGCCCTAAGCAGCATCCTACCATCACCCAGAATCATACCACAGTACAAGCAGAAAATAATTGATTTCAACAATTGGCTAAGTTTCTGGTGTCATTCTAAGGGGATCCACTATCTGTCTGCCTGGGATGACATGATTGACAGACTTCGATGCTTTGCCAGAGGTGGCCTGCCATCTGTCACTCCTGGGCTTCCAGATACTAGCCAAGGCTCTTGCCACCCCTACAGTGCCTTTTTTAGGCAGTGTTCCAAAGACCAAATTACCACAGTAACAGCTACAAACAAATGCAATCTGAGGGTCATGCTGTTCAACGCTAGAAGTCTAAATCTCAAACTGCACTTGCTCGAAGCACTCCTTAAAATGGAGAACATTGACCTTTGTGCCATAACAGAGACCTAGTTCAAGGCAGCAGAAAGCACACCTGCACTACCAGGTTATAACTCATTCCACACCTTTCGGCCCCAGAACTTGGACCAAAGCTCTAAAGGCAGTGTTGTTTCCATAGTCATAAAGGATGCGCACATCTCCAGACTGGTAGCCCAACATAATGCATCGGAGATACTTCAGGTGCAGCTAACATTGGGTAGGACAGCGATTAAGGTCATAGCCTGCTATAGATCTCAACCATGTCCCAAGACTCACAAGCCATGTTCCTAAGCCCCCTGGAGAATATTAGGGTCCAACCCAACACTCTCATACTGGGCGACTTTAACTACCCGTCCACTAACTGGGAAAACTACTCGTGTACCAATACACTTGCGCAACATTTCCTGGAATTCATTAATTTCAATGCCCTGGACCAGCTCATTCTTACCTCCACTAGACGTAGCAACATCCTTGACCTGGCCATTACTAACATGGGTGACCATTGCGCTATACCAATAGTCAACTCCTCCCTGGTTAGATCCGACCACAAACTAATTGCCTTGGAGATCCACATCCCTCCCAGCCCACCACACCCCCGCAAAGGTAACCACCATGAAAAATTTCTCCAAAGCTAACTATGGGCTCCTAAATACAGAGGTGTCTAACTTCATGGCACCCATGCAAATGGAGAGTATTTGCATGACTGCTGAATCATACAACAATGCACTATACGAACATGTACACAAATGCATGGATCTCACCATACCCAATAGAACCAAGACACTCTCCTCCAAAAAAAAAGGAAGCCAATATGGTTTTCCCCCACCATAAACAAACTCTACAACAGAAGGAGAAAACTGATGCGGAATAAGGTGAAGTTCCAATATTGGAAAAACTCCTTTATCAGCCTCAACAAAAAGTTGAGATCCCTCCTCAAATCCTCTAAAGCTAGCTGTGAAAACAGAATTGCAGCAAGCAGTAAAGACAACCACAAGACCTTCTGTAGTTATGTAAAGAATCTCCACAGCAATATCCAGATTTGCTCTGAGCTACTCCACAATGGTACCTCCTATACCGAGCCAACAGATATTGCCAATATACTGGCCAACAGATTCAGTGCCAACTTTACCCCCTCTCCCCTCCTAAAGGACTAGTCACAATAGTAGTAGATTGCCAGGCACCCTGTATTACTGCTGCACAGATTAAAACAGCACTGTCCAAGGCCAAGAACACAGCTTCAATGGGGCCTGACAATATCCCTGGCTGTGTTCTATATGAACTACAGAGTGAACTGGAACCTCACCTGTATGCCCTGAAGGAGCGACTACAGACCTTGGGAACTATTGCCCCAATAGCCGGATGAGTCTGATATGCAAAGCTATGGAACGCATCATCATGGACCTAATAAACAAGGATATAGGGAATCTCCAAACTCTGGATCCCACACAGTTTGGTTTTGTGAAGGGTAGATCATGCCTGCACAACTTGGTCAACTTCTTTGAGTCAGTCACCACAGCTGTGGATGAAGGAAAGGTGGTTCATACATCCTACCTTGATCTGGCCAAGGCTTTGATACCATTCCACACTCTGGAATCATAGAAAAGCTCACTAAGCTAGGCATCAACCCCTATATCACCAGATGGGTTGCAAACTGGTTCACAAGTAGAACCCACAGTGTGAAAGTAGCTGACTCCAAGTCAGATTGCTGACCAGTCAGGAGTGGAGTCTCACAGGGTTCAGTCCTGCATCCCTCCTGTTTGGTATCTACTTCTCTGAAGTCTAGGCCAACATGACGGAACTCTGTCTGACAAAGTTTGCAGATGATCGGGAGCGATTATTAACTCCCCAAGTGATGTTGACATCCTACAGAAATGCCTCACTGAGACCAACGACTGGTGTCAGAAGCATGGCCTTAAGCTCAATGCCAAAAGATGTGTCATCATCCCCTTTGGGAAAAACACGGTTCTCATGAATTACCACATTGATGGTAGTCCACTGAACACAGAAGGCATTCTAAGAGATCTGGGAACACAGGTTGACAGCAACCTCTCTTTTGACCACCACATTGCCACTGTGGTCAGAAAGTCCTTCTATGTGGCACATCTCATTGCTAAGCATTTTACATTCAGGAAGAAAGAGGTCATTGTATCTCTCTACTCTTCCCTCATTAGGCCAATCATTGAGTACAATGCCCCATTTAGCAAGTACCTCACTAAACAGCTGCAACAACTGGAGAAGCCGCACAAGTACCTCACAAAGAGGATCCTAGGCTTTAAACATTTGTCCTATATGGACAGACTCAAAAAACTTCAACTATTCTCTGTCTCATATCACCTATTTAGAGGTGATTTCTGCTTGACTTACAAAGCCATGTCTGACCCATCTCTGTTAGAAATACTCCATTGAAAGAAATCCCAATCCCTCCACACCACACGCTCCAGAGACCTCAACCTCATTACCACAATCAACAAAACATGCTGGAGGGACAGGTTCATAACCCAGAGATTGTCCATGCTATGGAATAGACTTCCCATACATGTCAAGCAGAGCATCTTGCTGACCCTCTTCAAGACAAATCTTGACGAGTGGATGGGAAATAGAAAATTCACCCTGGGGTTAACTCCAGGGGCTATTTCTCGTCAGACGCACTGGGAACTAAGGTCTAGTGGCACAATGCCAGGGTAATCCTATGGGCTAAGCTTGTAAAGGCTCCAGGCCCATTAGCTTAGTACACACCTATGAACCTATATATACATATATATAGATATATGTGTGTGTGCATGTGTGTGAGTGTAAAATACATATTCTACACATCATTTTTATTATTATTGAATATATTTTAGTATACGCAATTTTTCCTCAAAAAATCCCCTATAAAAACTTTACAGATTGTGTGGTAGCTTACTTAAATTACACACACACATAACAGAGCAATAGTAAAGTCCTGATTTTCTGAATGCATTTCATTTTAACGGCCAGCAGTTATTTTTTATCCAACACACCACTGATGTCCTCTTCAAGGTCATCCATCTCCACACAGTCCAGATCATAAGTTTAAAACCAGAAAGTCTGGGGTGTTCTAATAAGTATTTGTGTAAGGTGCTCTTCTGGCATTTATGTCTGATGTCAGAAAGATGACCTGAAATCCTCCTTTTCAGTTTATTCATAGTCTTACCCACATAAGATGCAGGGTAGTCATTACACATGGCCCTATATACACCTTTTTCAGTATTTCAGTTACCACCTGCTGAAGATTTCACCATCTTTTTTAAGACAGGACCACTCAAATGAGTCACACTCCATCAAGTATTCACAGAATGTGCAGTTAGGTGGCCCATAGATGTCAGTGCTGATGTCATCCTGGCGTTCCTTAGTTTTTATTTTCCACATAGATATATAGGCTTCTGCTCGTTTGATATACAACAGTAGGGTGATCTCCTAACACCCTTACATGCTGCTGACTGTCATTGAGGATGGCCCCGTTCTCCTTAATAATGGCTTTAACTGTACTGAAATCCCAGGGGTAAGTTAGGATGCAGCTGTTCTTACTTTTCTCTTATTTGGGGTTAGGGTGCCCTCATTGCATAATTCTACCAAAAGGCCTATTCCACATAGGGTCACCGTTAGTTTTAGAATCTCTAATGGGATCCAGGATCATATGTAACATGTCTGATTCATATCCTCTGGTTAAAAAAAATAATTTTCAATATCATTCATATTTCTGAGAAAAGGGGCCAAATCTGTGGTAATGCATGCTAATCTGTAGCCTTGAGATTTTGTTACATTGTGCTTAGTTTTTACTGGATGCATGCTGTCTCTGTGAATCAAGTATTTCACTCTTGTTGCTTTCCTGTATAAGTTATTAATTAATTTTCCTCTGTCTTTATCAATACTGACAGTCATATCAAGGAACTGCACTGACTCTGAGCTGATGGAAGTGATAAACTTGGTGAGTTTAGATTTCTCACCTTGCCAGACTATGAATACATCATCATTAAAGTTAAGGTAGCTGCAATATTGCTACTTTACCATGATTGGGGAATGTTCCCTTTTCCCTGATATTTTGTCATTTCAGAGTGAGAACATTTAATTAGCAGGGGGGACTTAACCCTACAAAAAGAACTGTTTTTTTTTTTGTTGTATGCACCAAAGTTATGTCTTGGAGCAGGCAGAGTAATGTGTCAACCTTTCTTTTATATTCTTGTATCAACATTAGCAACATCATCATTTGGGTGTTTAGATACATTTACACACACACACACACACACACACACACACACACACAGATATATATATATATATATATATATATATATATATATATATATATATATATATATACACATATATATATATATATATATATATATATATATATATATATATATATATATATATATATATATATATATATATATACATATCCATCCTCAACCCCTTTTTCCCATTTTGCACACAGTGTCACTTCAGCAGTGGCAATCACGTGGAGCCAAGGTTTGCATATATATATATATATATATATATATATATATATATATATATATATATATATATATATATATACACACATTTACTATCTAAGCATTGTGTATTTTAAGCTGTTTATGGTAATGAATCTAGTCTCCTACTTGTATCAGATTGTGGAGTAAGTTTCTGAAACCAAAACCATTAAATCCTTTGTTTCTTCTCAAAGTGTGCAGCAGATAGAAGATTTTAGCTCCAACCTGGTCCTATGTTGCTGACAAAAAAGCCCTGACTGCACCTCAGATGACCCATGCTTGACTAGTAGAATGCGCACTGGAAGGAATGGTGGGAGAGGATGGGAATGAATGGCCGACACCAGCACATCCATCCTGGGGAGAAGGAAGCAGCTTAGCTTACTGCAGTGGTAAGATCTGTAGGAATGCAAATATATCACTGCTTAGCATGCCAATGTTGCAGCATGCTGTTTGGTCAGAAGGTTGTGTATTTATCAAAACACACACGTATCTCCTGGGCAGCCATAGCAGAGCTTGCAGGCTCACTGGGTTGAGGATATGACACTCCCAAGGATATGCAGATAGTCCTGCTCCCTAACACCTGACTTTCATCTCCTCTGGGGAAAAAATGGGCTAGAAAGCTCTTGCCCCAATACAGAATGAATAGGTCAAATGGGTACTGGAAGGGGGGGGGAGACAATTGTGTCAATCCTGTGGATCAAAAAACAAGTTCAGTTTCAAGTACAAATAAAATACATGTTAGCTTCATTTCTGGACCTAATATTTCTGGACTCTAACCTGCACAATTATTCTCCACTTATTAATTAGCTATCTCTTTCTTTTAAAACTACATTGCATAAACCTGTTATTTTGATTAGTCAGTTCAGAAGTGATATGCAGACTTTGAAATTACTCTTGTAGTACTTTTTCTGACAAAAATCTGGTTTCCAAAACACAGAGTGTACTTGATGATAAAATATTTTGATAAAAATGTTCTCCTCTACATTGGAGAAATTTGCTTCATTATATGACTCATCTTTAAATAGGTGATAAAACTGGAAACAAACCTACAACCATATTCCTTTTTTCAGAATTATGATATACTCATTTTATTACATGCCTTAATACCCATTCTACCCTTTGAAAACAGAGTATTTATTTTACTCAAGTAAATCTAAAAAATTCAGTTTGTGGTTTATCAGACACAACTCTCTTCAGTTTTTGACAGACTTGCAAATACATTTTTCCAATAAGGTAATTTGTATCTGAATGGTCACATCTCAGTATAGCAGTTGATATCTATAATGAATGCAATGATTATTAAGAATTGCTGATGATTTTATTGAGAATGAAAGCAGAACATTTGTTTTTAAAAGGTTCAGTCATTACTTACTAAAATACTAGCTGGGATTTACAGAGATGCAATGTACTTTTTCACAAGGTTTGTATAGCTAGGCAACACCAATGTATAGCTAGGTGGTATTGTATGGCAGCACTGTGCAGCTAGGCAGCATTGTACAGGTTGGGGGCACTATGCAGTGGCAGTGTACAGCTACGCAGTAATACAACGCAGCAGTGAGGAACACTAAATAAACAAAATAGCGCAGACAGCACAAGGGTAACATAGCCTCAGGGTATGTAAATGAGCACAAGAACAACTAGGAAAACAAACAAATTCATGTAGTAAAGCAAATATTTTGAAGTACATGACAGTTCCTACAGAAATCTTGCATAACAGTGGCAAATTGCATGATCTCACATGAACTGAAGTCACTCAAGCCAATGCATCCCAAATTAAGACAATGCAAGTAGCGGCTAGGAAGAGAATGCTACTGGAAACATGGCAGGATGGTACAATGTACAGCAGAGAGCTAGATAGCCTTGAATATATGACATTGTTGTGCTACGGTATCCAAAAATGTTGACAGCTGTTAGGTGCCTTAAAAGAGAGGAAATGGGCATAAAGAAATGCCATAAAAAGAGGAAGCCAGCAAAGGGTCAAAGACAAGGACAATAAATAGAAATTTCTCTGACATGGGGAGGCAGTAGTTTTTTTATGAGGATAGGGCCCACATTTTACATAAAGACAGTGAAGGGAAAATAGGAAAGATGAAAAGGAAAAGCAGGATAGAAAAGGGGATAGGACATTGTGCACTGGCAAAGAGACACAGACAGCAGTACAGGCAAACACAGGTATGGTTGTAGACACAGTAAGATGGGAAGATATGAGAAACTTTGACAAACAGAAGCTAAACAATTGGAGAGGGGGAAGGCTGGACATCACAGAGAGTATGGTGTGGACAGAGTCACTATAAGCAGCAGCAGCAGCCTGACTGCCAATCTGGCCCAGTATACCTGCATATGATGGACCAGGTTGACCAGTTGTTTAAACCACACCCTCTCTTGGTGACCTGATGGCTGGAGTTAGCCGGAGGAGTGAATTTGTTATTTGTTCCAGACGGTTCTTCCTTAGAGGCATGTACCTGTCCACAGCCTTCCTAACCACTTGCTCTAGCTGTGGCAGAGCAGGCTCAGACATTGCAATTAAGCTACCTGCCATCAAGGAGGAGAAACCATTGTCCAGTGAGGCACTCCCAGTCTCGTCACCCTCGCCTTCCATAGCAAAAGCCTTGGCAGGGGCAGGATGTGCCGAGCTGCCTACTGAGCAAACCTCTCTTCTAGATGCGCAGGAAGTAGACACAGTGGGAAGTACACCATATGTGGAATATCTTGACTTTTGGACTCTGAATAGTTAATACATGTCTACAGTACTGTGTTGAACTAACTGTGGCTTGTTGTAATCTTTTTTTTAGTTTCATGCAGAAGGTGATATGATGGTTGTCACACTCTGATCATGTTGAAAGAGGACATTAATAAACACCATCAAGGAAAGGTAAGCTGTAGCTGCAACAGATGCAAGGCAGGATCCCACAGAAATGTCCTGCAGATGTGTGACAGGTGACAGATAGGCATGTGCCTCCTACATATAGGGTAGCATACTTACACAGCAAGCAGTAGAGCTGTGCATGGGGATGGATCAGTTGGTGTGTATCATGGGATGGAGCAGCAATACCCGATACCGGAACATGTTCCCTTTACACATGTCAGAAATGGAATTTTTATTTTAAGAAAATTAGTTAGGCAGGAAAAAGGTTTTGATTATGATTATTTACTATACAATGAATTATACTGGCAACTGGTATTACGGGTTGACAGATGGTCGGGAATTAATAATGCTACTTTTCTCAATTATGTTTTTAAGTTAAAACAAGCAATGTTAACTGATGCACCAGTTCAATTTTTTTACTTAAATAATTAATTGATTTTATTTGGTATTGTCATGTGACTTGCGTATGTGTATAAAAGGGTCTATATTAGAAGCACGAAAATGCTTCTAAGCGAATACGGAAACAGCGACACATATTCATCGAATCGCATTTAAGCGATTCGATGAATATGTCATAGGGCAAGGAGATGGTTGGCCCAATTCACAGAGTTGCCCTTTCCTTCCCTATAGTGCTATTTCAGAGATGGTATATTTAGTTAGAGGTGTGTGGGGGAGATGAAGCCCCCTATGTTGGGGCGTGTGGGGGCCAAAGCCCCCCACCTGTTTATGATGTTAAATTATTATTTTTTAGTGAACGGCTGTGTAAGTTTTTTCCCTTGGGAAAAATTTGCTTATGTGGCCGTTCACTATTTTTAGTTTTCGTGCATTATTCATCAACTTTTATGTAGTTGCACATATGCACTTTTATTCTTATAATATAGACCCATATAAAAGCCATTTATTCTGACTGGTATTTAGGTATCTGTATAAAAGTGATTTATTCTGACTTGTATTTAGGTATCTGTATAAAAGTGATTTATTCTGACTGGTATTTAGGTAACTGTATGAAAGTGATTATTCTGATTGATATTGTATTTTGATGAAATCCTTAGTTATAACAGACAAAAGCATTTAATTTTGTAATAAATTCTTTGTGAACATGTACTAAGTTGTTTTTATTAGTAGTGGTTAATATATACTGCTAAACTGATAACGTACATGTTTGAGTGTTCACATCTGTGTTTCCTTTTAAAGGGGGGTTATTCAAGTTTTTCCACTATCCTGGTATTGAGAAAACATCTGTATTTATAGGGACTAATGTAATATGAGATTATGCAGCTGTCTCTTATTTAACTTTCAAAACACAGATCATCTGCATTAATCTCTTTCCAATATGCAAACTGTAGTGTTTCCTCCATGCAGTCCTGGATCCACTTCCATCCCCTCCTCTGATTTGCTATTGCATCTAGTCCCTCCCCTCCTTTGGGTTACTGCAAAATCTTCTATACCCTGAGGCTATGTTACAAAGTGTAAAATTTAAAAGTTCAGCTCTCTATTGTTAGACAGTATTTGGATGAAAGAGCTTATCTTAAAATGAATTAAAATAGATTATTCGAAAAGACCGAGAAAGCCCCAAACTTATCTTCTTTTCTGTTGTTGCATAGGACTGTGTAATGGTAACCTATTTGCTTAGCTATTCTACATTTAGTTGGTTTAACCTGCTAAGGTCTGTATCAACAGGCAGTGCACCTAAATATTGAAAAGGGGATTATTTCCCAACATTAAGTTCCTAAAGTGACTGAGATTAATATTGGCACCAACATGGAGATGCATCCTTTTGTTGATATTTTATGGTTATTTCTGCTTAACAGCACCATCAGATGGGGTAAGCGGGTAACTGTATACAGCAGTTATCTAATGTGGACATCTTAGTATGCGATTTTAATAATTTAGAATTTTGATATTTGCATTTAGTATTTTGGGAGTTACATTCAAGCATCATATTCATCGAGTAAAAGCAGTACTACAATGAATGTGTCACATTTAGGAAGTTAATTTTGAATTGCTCAGTTGTTTAAAAACTACTTGTTGACTTATACTAATGAATACGTCTCCAGTGTTATTTTCCTAGTCCAGTTAGATTTCCATCTGTAATAAATGTGAGTGGTATGTGTGGAACCTGACCATCCTGCTGACATAAGTAGGTGGCATAGAGTACAGAAGCCCCAAACTTAGTGACCACTGAACAGACCCAGCACTCTGAAGGACCGGCATGAAGAGGTAAGAATAAAACTTCTTTCTGTCTCATCTTAGAAGAAATGCAAGAGCTACAGTGACTGCATTATTTATTATAAACAGAAGTCCAAGATGACTATAGCATGCACTGCTTCACAGAATATGCTAGCCATGACAGTTATAGCGCATTTATGTGTGCCCGCCCTGTCAAACCCAGCAGATTACAGGCATGAACTAACACATATATGCTTTTGCATCTGTTCCATGCCAATGAATACAGACAGTGCCCGCAGGGGAATTTCATGCCAGTGCTACAAGCCGGGGTGATGCCACCTCCATGTCACCTGGTGCCAACAGCTGCATTCCGTGGCTGCAGGTTAAGTGGCCATAGGGGATTACAAGGGGGCAGAGACAATGGGCTGAAGGAGAAGTTATATGTATGGACCAGACTTGGGGAAGGCAAAAATACAGAGTGAAAATAAATGTGATATCACCACTCCTGCACACAAGGCAATGGTTATTCATGCCAAGTGTACAAAAGAGGTGTGGAAGCAGTCACATTAGTTACACAAAGAATATTATCAGCAAGGTAAAATGGAAGGTACACATTGCACCTCTGAAGTTTTTTAACCATAAATAATTGTGTCAGCATTAAAAGCTGTACAAAACTGGGAAATAATGCATGCAAATGTCCAAACACAAGTTATTCAGAATGCTTAAGAAATATTCTAAGACACGTGTCACCTTATTAGGTGCAAGAGGTACATAATACAGGTATCTTTCACATACTATTTCTTCTTCCTTTGAGCCATTTGTATTTCTGGGTTTGCAAAATGTCCTATAACCTGTATTTCCTGCTCAGTGGCCTTTCTTTTGTGATTAGATATGTATGGAATGTGGTCTGGAAAAACAGGCATTTGTCTTACAGACTTTTAATGTTACATAGGATTAAACCCGCTGGTATGTATTTAATTATTATAAGTATAATGTCAGCATTATTCACTGAAGTGAATTCATATTTTTGATTTGCCTTCTGGTGTGTTACACAGACTCAGAAAGAAATAGTCAAATAAAGTAGACAGTATCTTTGAGCATTGTAGATAAGCTCAAGTTTACAGCAACCTGTCTGATAAAAGTGAATATAGCTGAGTCAGGGACATAACTAAATTCCTGTATCGTTTTTTATTTTGCCCTGTCACAATTAAACAGAAATTCTTGAATTTTAATTTTAGGGCTAACTCAAGCAAATAGTTATTCATCTGCTAAGATCTATATGCTATTGCTGATGAAGATGTCAGACTGTAAAGCATGTTTGGTTCAACTTATTCAGAAATATTTATTTATTTATTTACATTTGATAACCGGGTAGTGTCCGATTGGGCCAGAAGCCTGTTTTCAGCAGAGACCTGGGGAGAAAAGCTCCACGGAAGATTACATAATCATACATTTGTACATATGACAATTACAATAGTTCAAACGCAAGTTCCTTGACATTGCATTTAAAAGCAAATAACAGTGGTAGTACAATAAGCTTATACTATTCATACAGACAAAACAAAAATATGTTTTTTTTTTTTCAGGATAAAAATATCACAAACTGAAGCTAAGAAGGCTCACTTGCCAAGAAATATCGACAATGGGTGGCGCAGAGAAGGAAGTTAGACAGTAAGGGGTTAAATTAGTCTGCCTGGTGGAGAACACGAGCAAAGCCTACGTTTGGTGAAATATTCCTTTAGGGAATGTTTAAATTAATGTGTATCACTGATGGACAGAATATGCTGAGGTAGAGAATTCCACTGTTTTTACAATGATATGTGAGTATAAGGAGACACTGTGAGAATTTTGGGGTTTTGTTAACCTTCAACAATACTTTATCAGCAGACCTGAGAGATTTTATGTTAGTGTAGGGTTGGACAAGGTCAGATAGAGCTGGGCAGTTGTCAGGTTTGTATAAGACTATACAGGCATAGTAGCAGAGTCAGAGTTAGCAGGCGAGGGAGTTGTAACCAGTTTAGCTAGAGAAGGGCAGTGCAATGGTAAGATTTTTGAGACTGATTAGTGACAAATTTGGCTATTTTGTTATAGCAAGATTCAAGGCTATTCAGTTCAGATTTGTGAAGATTGGTAAATATTTGTGAACAGTAAAGCAGGGAAGATAAGAGATGGGTCCTGGCTGTTGCGAGTCTGGCATGGTCAGTAAGATGTGATTTAGCCTTATAGAGAGAACCTAGTTTAATATGGCAAGGTGTTTGCCAAATTGAAATCCACTATCAATTGTGACACCAAGAAGTTTTGTATGTTCAATGGGCTCTATTTTTGTGCCATTGGAGGAAGAAATAGAGATAGGTGGTTGGTTGGTTGTTGTTGAAGTATTATAGAAGACCATAAGCTTGGTTTTATTGGGGTTAAGTATACGTTGATGGGCTATTAAGTAGTTTTCAATATTGTGGAGGGCTGCCTGAGCTTTTTTCTTGGAGTTCCTTGATAGAGGGGAGCAGAGAAGATTAGGGCAGCATTGTCAGCATATTATATGATTGAGGCTGGATTTGCTGAGGAGTTTAAGTCATTGGTAAAAATTGTGAATAAAAGTGGGCCAAGGATACAGGGTTCTTCGGGGAGAGTTCAGTGTCCTATAAAGTGGCTTTTTTCCTATCTGACAGGTAGCTATGAAACAAGTGTAGGGTTTCAGAGCTGCACTGGTAGAAAGCTAGTTTATTGAGAAGTATTTGATGGTATACAGTATCAAATGCTTTTGACATATAAGGCAGCAGAGACTAGTTGGTTTTTGAGTTGATTTACTGTATTAGTAAAGCTAATTAGAGCTGTACTGATGTTATGACTAGGTCGAAAGTCATGTTGTGTATTCCATAATAGATTATTTTACAGAAAGTGGTCTAAGATCTGTTTGTGTATACATTTTTTCTAAGATTTTGGCAAGTGGTGACAAAATGGCTATGGGTCTGTAGTTAGATACATCAGTAGAAGGGCCGCCTTTATGTAAGGGTATGACATGAGATATTTTCTAGAGTGGTGGTACGTACTGGTCAGAGATAGAACAGTTAATGAGAATAGATATAGTGTAAGCAATGGAAGGAGCAGCTAGTTGTAGAAAGTCACCAGGTAGCTGGTCTGCAGCTAGTGTGCAAGGTTTCAGTTTAGAAAGGAGATTTTTAACATAACTTGTTTGGACAGGTTTGAGATAGAGGAAGGTAGAATTGCTGTTGGAGGTCTGAGGTATGAACAGAGGTATATTAGGGTGTTTGTTTAGTAGAGAGGTTATTGAGTTAATAAAATGGGAGTTAAATTGAGTGGCTATGCAATCATTTGGGTTGGTGAGAGTTGGGGCTGGGGTACGGTTTCCTGGGTTGAGAAGGAGGTTGATTGTTTGCCAGAATCTTTTGGGATTTTTTTTTATATTTTAGCTGACTTGTTTGGAAGTAGTTTTTTTGTCTTCTTTACTTAGTTTTTTGGTTTGATTTGGAAGTTGTTGGTAGGTAATGCGATTTTGCTTACTTCTATTATTCTGAAAGAGATTCCAGGCTCTGTCCCCTTGTTTTAGTAGAAGAATTGTGTCTTTTGACAACCAGGGAAGCTGTGTGGATTTGGTATGAATTTTTCTAATTGGGGCTAGATAATTAAATATTTGTAGGAAAGCACTATTGAAGTACTGTACTGCACGGTCCAATTGAAGAGCTTTTAGAGGTGCCCAGTCATACTGTTGAAGAAGAATATTAAATAAGGTAGGAAAAAGTGTTTTTATTGTGAATGTAGTGAAATTAAATGTTACAGGAATTGTGTGTATGTTTTCTAATCAAGTAGGTAGGGAAGTGATCACTTAGTGTGTCAGGGCAACACCCAGCATCACAACTAATATTGGATTTGTTTGTTAAAATCCAGTCAGGAATGGATTGCCTGTTGGTGTGTTTGTTGATGCATGTGGGGTGTTTTTTGACATAAATTGTACAGGTTTATAAAGTTAGTAGGGGGGTTAGAAGAGCAGTATTCCAGTCAAGGTTAAAATCTAGAAGTATAATAGTTTAGTGGCTGAAGTTGGTAGAGGCCTATTCAAGGATGTTTTCAATATTTTTGGAGGTTATTAGCCAGGGGGCAGGTAGATTACTATAAAGATAACAGACTTATGATTTTTCATATCTAGGCATGCTACTGAAACTTCTGAGTTAAGGATATCAAGTAGAGTTGAGTTAAAGTTGTGCCAATTTAAGATGGTCTTTAAACAAAATGTCAATCCCACTACCAAGTCTAGATACTCTTATCAGTTCTGAGGGTATTATAACCATTAGGAAGAAATTCTTTGGATTTAATATGAGGTTTAAGCCATATTTCAGTAATGACAGCTATATCAGGGGAGTAAAGGGCAACAGCAGCATGAAATTAATGTACTTTGTTTATCAAACTTCTGAGGTTGGCGTTAATGATGAGAAGGTCAGAGTTAAACTTTTTTTCAGTGGCAGATAAGAGTTAGGTGTGGAGTTAGGGGAGGTATCAAAATACGGGTTTGGGGGTGATAGAGAATGTGGCGAGGGTTGGGCCTGGATTAGGATGGATATCACACTGGAGTTTCATATAGGTAAGGGAATGGAGGGTAAGACATCTTAGTTTGGAAAACAGACAGCGACATATATATCGGTGTCAGTAGTGGAGGATTCCTCCCCCGAGGTTGTAGTATGTGGTCTACCTTTTTTCAATATGGATCTCTGTCTTTTTTTGCATATCTGAGTGGTATTTATTTGTTCCATCCACAAACCTGACACTTCTTTGTGACTCAAATGGCCTACCCCTCATAATCCTCCATATCTCTAGAAAACTTATGTAACTTTTTATCTTTCAAATGATTTTCAATGGTAGTCAGTTCCTTTGAGAGTCTGATAAGATTGACCTTGAAGTTTGTTTGTTCTTCATGATTTTTCAATTCCTCACATATTTTTTGAACATCACAAATGTTGACCTCAATTGTTCTTGCATAATAAGATGCTAAAATGTTAACAAAGGACATGGACGCCTGTTGCTGTGCCATGTTCCAATACCTTAATAATATGTCATCAGGCTTGCTAACTAATGGCTGTAATTTAGTCCTTAAACCCCTCGGGGTAATATTTTGATTTTGATATGCTTTAAAACGCTTTAAGTGCCAAATGTTGGTACGTAAAGTTTTGACTTTCTTGTCAAGCTGTGTGAATAGCAAATTACAACCGTCAACTGGATCAATATGGCTGTTTTCCTTTGAGCTCTCATCCATAGGTTTAATTCCAAATACATGAATATCATCATTATCTGCACAAAGGCCCTGAAGCAGCTTGTTAAGATCATTGACCATAAGTTGCTAATTTGCTTCAATCACCCTGAAAACTCTGTTAGTCAACTGTAATGTAGTAATACCAAAATAGAAGCTATATGACGTCTCTTGAGCAGACTGTCAAGAGTGCTGGGAAATAATCCCCCTATAATACTCTGAGATGCATTTTAATGATTTTTCTCCAACCTTCCTGATTTAATGATGGCCTGAACAAAAAATCATATATAAGGAAAAAAATCTAACTGTATCTTGTTATTTCAAGAAAGAATAGAGTTGCATTCAAAGCTTAATACTCAAAGTTAACCAAATAGGAGTGCATAATTAACACTGAAGACAAAAGTTTGCGATGATATGTAAATCATATCTGCAAATAGTACCTGTCTTCCTATGCCACCTCAAAAGATATACTAACTTTCTGTGTATCCCCATCTAGCATTACATTGGGATGAAAATTACGAGACAAATGGCCAGAGTCATATTTTTCATGTAACTGTGGTCATATGCACCATGCTTCCTCACTCCTACCTGCAAAAGATAGCCAAATACTGGGTACTCCCCTGATGTCAAACTTGGACAACAATGAAAAAAAATATATACATGCTATCACACAGAATGCTTCTTTACCCTCCCTTAAAAGATAGCCACCTGTATATTTATCTGCTTTTCAATTGTGAGAAAATGAAAAGAAAATAATTACAATAGTATTTCCAACTTAATTTTATTGTCCCTATGTGCAGCCTTCTGAACTTTGTGAGGAAAGCTAAAGAAATAATGACCACTTTGTTGCCAGTCCAACATAAGATAGTATCCTCTGAGTTTTGAGAGTAAAGTTAAAGAAATAATGACAGCATCCTCAGATCCCCACACAACCTACAGTGACCATATTCTGTGTGCACCTCTGAGAAAATCTGGTTTTAGACTAGGTGGGGTTCAGGGCATTGGCCACTACCAGGCCCTTTTCAAAATCCACTTACATAGCTTTGGTATGTGGGGAGATGTGAACAGTGGGTTTGTCATGATGCAGGTCCTCAATTACTGGAAAGGTAGGGGAAGGGTTGTTTGTGAAAAGGTATGATTGGAAGGAGGTGGTACAAAAGGATAGGAGTAACAGAGCTAGCAGGACAGGGAGAGAGATGATAGGTTTTATTAGAGGCATAGTAAAGAAGGTAGAATGTAGTTAAGGTCAGGGTTGATAGTCAAATTGTAGCTAAAGTAAAGAAAATCTTATGTAGAGGAGTCAGAAAGGAGACCTGAGATAATGGATGAAGTGAGATTGAAAATTGTAGTTGGAGTGTTGATTGGAGGATAGGGAGTAGGGGAGGAGCCTGTCTAGGAATACAGGAAATCAATCCTGGGGTTGGTGGAAATGGGTTTAGGGTAGGGGAGTGGAGTGAGCCTGAGCACAGTGAGTGCGAACGGAGTGGGCAGCACCTGGAGCTAGCAAAGCGAAAGTTTGCAGATATGCTAATAAACTATTGTAATTGCTTGTCTTGAGTATTGACCGTGGCTGCTAAATACACTGTGGGCCACTTCATTTTACTATTTCTTGTACTACAGATATAAATGCATGGTAGTAGCCACACAAAAGTTACAAACCAAACTTTGTACAATAATTTTAATGAGTAATATTTTGTCTGTATTAGTTACTCACTGCAATTAAGCATAACTTGTTTTGCATCCCAGAAAATTACATACACAAAAGAGTTACACCTGATAGCTATAAATAACCACTGCTATTCTCAACTCTGCAGAAATGCTGTAAATGTATTCACTTATGTCATATACATTTATTGGCACTAACTGCCTTAAAATGGCTGAACTAGGCCTAGGTTAGAAAATTGCTACAAAGACACAAAGGTTCTGTTCCATATCCCTTTTGTCTGTGACAATATAATCTCTGCTTGGCTGTCTATAATGCTTTTATTCCTTCCTTCCTACTAACATTCTGTTACAGAGAAGCAGGAGTCAGAGGTGAGGTGGTCATCACCTGTAGGGAGCCAAACTTCCTTCAATATGTCTTAATCCCTTGAGCTAGGGTGCATGTGCAAATGTGCAGCATATTTCTGCTATAACTGTGCAATGTAGATTTAGTTTCACATGTGATTGGCATTCAAAATGCCAACAGAAAATAACTGAAAAAATACCAATACCACAGTACACATTATCTGAGAAATAACCTTGGTGTATGCAAATAATAGAGACGTGCTTTTGCAGAGCATTAGGCCCCCTGCACCCCCACAATCCCTGCTAATTATATATACTAACTCCGAGATTGCACCATACTTTCAAAACAGCATTTCCCAATGTTCACAAAAAGTCAGCAACTTTCCTGTTAACCAACATGTGTTGAGAGGAAAGCTGTTGACTAAACCCACTTTTGAGCCACTGAAAAAAACACTCCTCAAAGTCAGACTCGTCAAGAAAACTTATCAAAAAACAAAGTCAATAAACCCACCAAAAACTTTAAAACAAGAGTCATTGCAGGGGGAGCAAGCCCCCCTACATCCCTTAAATGGGGAAAGCAATTCCATACCTCCACTAATGTAAACATACCAAGTCCAAGATCCCACAATACCACAGAAGTGGGCAAATTCCCCTGCCTCTGGTATTCAATAATCTCACAAAAATCCTGGTCTCCCACTCATTCTTTTTGAAGTGCATTCCATTCAATGAGAAGTGAACTCCAATCAGTTATCATTACCCCTACCCCCAGAGTCATTCACTGACCAGCACTTCCCCACAACTTCTCTAACCAGTCTGACTGAGATGGGTAACTTTAGACAGTGTATGAATTGTCTCATGCTGTCTGACGATCATCTATTACTCAAACAGCATAACACAGTTTGTGAGATGTACATATATAATATCCTTGGAGGCAAACATCTTGCACAGTAAAATTATGACACCAAAATGGTTAACAGTACACCACACATCACGCCTGACCAAGGCCTTCACAATACACCTAATCCATCATATGCTGCTGAGGTTCTAAAGATTAACTTGCCTAAACCTCAAAGACCTCCAAAACACAACAGTGGCACAAAGCACATTCAGCAAGTTAAGCCTCACATAGGACAAGGATTCCCAAAGTCACAGGTGCTGAGCCCATAAGGCAGGCATCGACCCTACCAAACATTCTGTTTACAGGTGACTCCATTGTAAGACTTACAGAAGTGCCTCTTTCCAGGCTGAGCAAAGAATGACTGATGGTTAGTTGCTTGTCTGGTACCAGGATCTGTCAGATCAAGCATTCACTCAAGTCCTTGAACAAAAAGTAGCAGTAAAACTCTATCATAGCTCATGCCAGTGTCAATGACGTGAGGCATACCTCCCTGGACTATATGGAGAGAGCTATGATAGAGCTTTCACACTATTTGACCCAGGCAGGTTTGAGCCTAGCATTGAACAGCATTCTACCTTCTCCTCCAAGGATGAGCAAAAAATAATTGACTTCAGAAATTGGCTATGTTTTTGGTGTCACTCAAAGAGAGTCCAATATTTGACAGTCTCGGTAAATATGAATGACAGACCACATTGCTTGCCGAAGGATGGCCTGTGTTTCTCACCTCCAGGGTTTCAATTATTGGTAAAAACACTATCCACCCCCCTAGTGCCTTTTTCAGGCAATACCAGAATGGTAAACCTACCAATATAATGAAACAACCAAAGGAAATATGAAGGTGTCACTGATCAATGCTAGGAGCCTAAAAGTACAGTTTTGTACCTACCATAAATGTAGATGTTCGAGTGCTTATACAGCTGCAGTCATAACAGATGGGTTATCCTGCCGTCAGGCGGGTCCTCGGTCGGCTGAATTCCAAAGTCTAGGTCCGGCGTCGGTTGTCGTCGCTTCTTCCCTGATGTCAGTGTGGCAGGGGTATAAAAGAACCAGCCAACACCATTTACTTCAGTTTTTTCTTGCCCCAGATGTCAGGTGCCCCCAGAAGGAAGGCAAAACATAAACTTATGTAAAAATGCAATGTAATATAATCAAAAAACAGTAGTTGCAAGCAAATACACCATAAAAGAATACCCCAATCAGGTTGTATGAGGTGGTGTTTGTCATAAGGCCTGTCCCAAGAGGGGATGGAGGGAGGGAAACCTGAACTGCAGCTGTATAAGCACTCGAACATCTACATTTATGGTAGGTACAAAACTGTACTATGTTCATCGTGCATACAGCTGCAGTCATAACAGATGGGTAGAATCCCAAAGCTAAAAAGGGGTGGCAGGCACTAAGTGGAACTAGGAGGAGCAAGGATGCCCTGCAAGACTGCTGTGGTAAAGCCTGCTCTAGATTTAGAGTAAAGTGGAAGGTGGTAGTGCTTGGAGAAAGTGTGCACAGAACTCCAAGTGGCTGCTTCCAAAATGTCCTTGGTAGGAACCCCCCTGAGGAAAGCTGCAGAGGTAGCTGTGGCCCTTGTGGAGTGAGATCTGATGCTTGTAGGTACAGTTATTCCATGAAATGAGTAACAAAAGCGTATGCAGTGGGCTATCCATTTTGAGATTGTCTGTTTGGAGATAGCCTTTCCTTGAGCACCTGTAGCATAGGACACAAAGAGTTGCTCTGATTTTCTGAATGGCTTTGTCCTGTCCAAATAATAACGAAGTTGTCTGTGAATGTCCAAGGAATGTAGTAGCCTTTCCCCTTTGTTTTGTGGGTTAGGATAAAAGGTAGGTAAGTGGATAGTCTGATTCAAGGCTTCAATGGATACTACCTTTGGCATAAAGGAAGGGTTGGTTCGTAAGGAAACTCTGTCCTGATGGAAAATGATGAAAGGTTGCACAGCCATGAGGGCCTGTAGTTCCGAAACCCTGCGTGCTGTGGTGATAGCCAGAAGGAAGGCTGTTTTCCATCACAAATATTGCAGTTCTGTTGAAGCAGCTGGCTCAAATGGAGGCAGGGTCAGTTTTTCTAAAATGAAGTTGAGGTCCCAAGCAGGTACTGGTGGTTTCCTTGGGGGGTCTTATATTCTTAGCCCCTCTGAGGAACTGCCTTAAGAGAGGATGAGAGAATAAAGGAGGATCAGTGTTGTATTGTGCAGAAATGGCTGAAGCATGGATCTTGATGGAGGAGAAGGAAAGTCCACTGTTTAACATCTCAGCTAGGTACTGTAATATTTGAGGTAAATTTATTACCCAAGGGTTCTGGCCCTTTTTCTGATTCCAGGCACAAA
The DNA here is from genome assembly GCF_019279795.1 of Protopterus annectens. Classification (NCBI taxonomy): domain Eukaryota; kingdom Metazoa; phylum Chordata; order Ceratodontiformes; family Protopteridae; genus Protopterus; species Protopterus annectens. The sequence continues at coordinate 624,296,224 of NC_056751.1, read as the reverse complement.
ACCGTTTCCATTTGGCGGAGTAGGCTTTTCTAGTAGAAGGTCTTCTGGCCTCCAAGATGACATTCTGCACCTCCTTGGAGAGGAGGGTCTGTTGGGAAATTAAGGGATCCTCCATGTGGCTAGGTTGAGGGTTTTCAGCTGACTGTGAAGAGTTTTGAAGTTGTGCTGGGTCAACAGAAGAGGCACTAGAGGCAAGATCCATGGTGGGGAATGCGTCAGGCTCTTCAGGAGTGGATACCAGTGTTGTCTTGGCCAGTCTGGAGCAATGAGAATCATCTTTGGCCTCTCTGCTCTGGCTTTTAATAGAACTTTGGGCAGCAGAGGAAGAGGTGGAAAGGCATAGACTGTCAATGTTGTCCAATTGAAAGAAAGTGCGTCCACTTTCCAGGCCTGTGGATGATAGGTCCTTGAGCAAAATTTTTTCAGTTGGTAATTTCTGTGGGTAGCAAAGAGATCTATGTCTGGCTGTCCCCATGCCTGAATTATCTGTGTGAAAACATGAGGATGCAACTTCCATTCGTGTGGATCTGTCATATTTCTGCTTAGGTTGTCTGCCAGCGTGTTTTCCTTCCCTGGCAGGAATTGTGCTTGAAGTTGGATTTGCAATTCCAGAGCCATGTTCCAAAGGGACATGGCTAGTCTGCACAGGGGGTATGAATGAGTTCCTCCCTGTTTGTTTATGTACCACATCACTGTGGTGTTGTCTGTCCTTATCAATAGCTGGCCTGGATGCAGTAGGTCTTTGAAGGCCATAACAGCATTTTGTACTGCTAGCATTTCCTTTTGATTGATGTGTAGGTGCTTCTCTTTTTGGGACCATTTGCCCTGAATGCACTGATCTGTCATGTGCGCCCCCCAGGCATAGTCCGAGGCATCTGTTGTGATGATTTGATTTGCTTGAGGCATGCAGAAGGGGAGACCTATGTTTCTTTGGCATGCTTGAGCCCACCACAGAAATTCATTTTGAAGACATGGAATGAGTGGTATAATTGTTTCCAAATTGTGGCTGTGTTGAGACCATAAGTTTTTTAGGTACCATTGAAGTTTCCTCATATGCAGCTTTGCACATGGGATCAGCAGGATGCAAGATGCCATGAATCCCAGAGCCTGCAGGACTTTCCTTGTAGTCAGCCTGGTGAAGGTTGCCATTTTTCTGAAGTATTGAGATAGTTGCCCTTGCTTCTCTGGCGTGAGGTAGGCCATCTGGGTGTTTGTGTTCAAGCTGGCACCCAGGAAAATTATTGCTTGAGAGGGTATTAGTTTTGATTTCTTTTTGTTGACTGTGTATCCCAGAAAGTTCAACAATTTTATTACAAACGCCAGGTGTTTCAGAAGTATGTGCTTGCTGTCCGCTTGGATCAGGCAGTCGTCCAGATATGGGTATATTTGTATCCCTTAAAGTCTGCAGAAGGCAATTACTGATGCCAGGCATTTCGTAAACACTCTGGGCGCAGTAGATAAGCCAAAGGGCAATGCAGAGAATTGATAATGGGTTGAACCTACAAGAAATCTGAGGTATCTTCTGCAATCTTGTCTGATAGGGACATGCAGGTATGCCTCCTTGAGGTCCAATGTTACCAGCCAAGACTCCTTGCCCAGCATGGGAAGAAGCTGCTGTAATGTGAGCATCTTGAATTTTGGTACGAGTAAATATGTGTTTAGGATGGATAAGTCCAAAATAGGTCTCCAATCTTTGTCCTTCCTTGGTACCAGGAATAGTCTGGAATAAAAACCTTGACCCTGTTCTTTTGCAGGTACCTCTTGAATAGCTTTCATGTCCATGAGAGCTGAAATTTGTTTTTGTGCCTCTGCCCTTTGATTTAGTGGCAGGTTTGGCATGCCTCTCATTTTTGGAAGGGTGTGAAAGTGGAATCTGTAGCCTCTGTCTATAATGTCCAGGATCCATATGTCTTTTGTGACAATATGCCAATTTTTTGAAAATAATGCCAGTTTTCCGCCTAAAGGTGCTGCCATTAAAGCTTTGCTTGGCATGCAAGGGGAAAGTCATTGTGTCTGCTTTCTGAATGACTGTGATCTATCTTCTCCACCTTTTGGTGTAGGTGCTTGCCATTGTCTGGCTCTAAATGATCCTTGAGATTGCCCTCTACCCCTTGGGCGCCTGTATCTACCTCTTTGAGGTCTGTCTGTGGCTGGAAAGGACCAATTTTTTGAAGGCCAATTTCTGCTGAAATGTGGAGGTTGTACCTGTAGGAAATCTTTCACTGTTTGCATTGATCTTGCCTTTTCCTCCATTTTCTTTAGTACCTCCTCAGCTTTAGCACCAAACAATACATCTTTTTGAAGAGGTGCATCTAGTAATTTAGCTTTGACATGATCTGGTAAGGTTTGCTCTTTGAGCCAAGCATGTCTAAGTATGACAGACCCTGTAACAGCAGCTCTACATGAGGCGTCTAAAGCATCAAAACCACATTGCAAGGTATGTTTACCCACTTGCTCTGCACTATGCAATAAATCCTGCAACTCCTTTAAATCTGGTTGCTCAGGTTGTGTCATTTTGCTTTTCAACTGAGATAACAAAAACTGTTGATACTTTAACATATGGAACTGACAGTTTAATGCCCTCATGGTTAAAGTGGCCGAGGTGTATTTTCCCCCACCTTTCTAAAGCTCTGGAATCTCTCTCTGAGGGTAATGGGTTTTTGGCAGTAGAGGCCTTAATTCCCTTGGGACCCTGTGAAATAGTTTCTGGGTCAGCAGTATGGCTTTTGTATAGGAATTGGTGAGAATCAGGAACCTGGTAATACCTGTCAGGTTTAACAGGAGCTGGAGGTAAAGAATCTGGGTTGAGGCTGGCTTCTGTGTACACATCATCTAATATATCCAAGACAGGAGGGATAGCCAGAGGCCTGTGCTGGGGTAGCAAGAGAAAATCCCTGAGCCTTTTCTTGGAATCTGAGTAATCTTGGCCTTCCCAGTGAAAGTGTTCCCTCAAAGTATGTAAGGTTTCCCCAAAAGTATCAGGGGGGGAGACCGAGGGAATGGACTCCTCAGCATCAGAAGAGTCTTCAAAAGTGGAATATGAATATTCCTGGTCCTCAGAATGTTCAGAGGTAATAGAGGCTTGGTCTGAGGAAGGGTATTCTTCCTCCAATCTGGGCCTTTTGTCCGAGGGGGGTTGAGAACCCCTGATAAGAGTAATCAAATCCTCAGCCATTTTGAGCATCTGTTTTTTAGGCATGGGGCCTTGAGAGGGGCTCTGTGGAGCTTGTCTTTTAGTTTTCATGGCTGCTTTAGATTTTGTGAAAGCCTTAATGGAAAAAGAGGAAGGCCTAAAGACACCTTGAGAAGTGGCAGACCTGTCTAAGCTCTGAGTTTCCCCGCCAGAAGTGGCGTCGGTATCTGTAGTCGGAGTGGGGGCCGAGGAGCCTGCGACCTCGGGCACAGAAGACACCGCTAAAGAAGCATCATCGGTACTCAAGGGCTGCGTAGGCGCCTCACTGAGAACCGGAGCACCGGTAGTTGGCTTTAGCGTGGTGTCGGAAGAAGTCACGGCCCTCGTATGTCAGTCCTTATCTTTGCGTCTTTTACTCAAAACTGGAGTCGGAGTATCCGACGACATAATGTAATTACATTTTTTACCAAAATAGTGTTGGGCGAACTCCGCCCGACGCTTAATAGTACGTTTGTTGAATCTAGCACAAAAACGGCAGGCCGAGACGTCGTGGTCTGGGCCTAAGCAAGGAATACAGAAGGAATGGAAATCCTTATGCGGTATTTGCTTCCCACATGAAATGCAATTATTAACTTTGTCTGACATTGGTCTGAGGCAAGAAAAGTTTCCCCAATGGGGTACTTAGCTTTCAAGAAGACTTTGGCTGAAATATTTTCGTAAATCTCAGGAGCTGGCCGACCGGCACTTGCGAACTGCTTCTGCTTCGGGCACCGCGCGGCAAAAAAGACTGAAGAAAATGGTGTCGGCTGGTTCTTTTATACCCCTGCCGCACTGACATCAGGGAAGAAGCGACGACAACCGACGCCGGACCTAGACTTTGGAATTCGGCCAACTGAGGACCCGCCTGACGGCAGGATAACCCATCTGTTATGACTGCAGCTGTATGCATGATGAACATCAAGAAATTTCACTCCCTACAAGCCCTTCTCACCCTGGAGGACACTGATGTCTGTGTAGTGACTGAGAGATGGTTTAAAATAGTGGAGAGCACTCTGGCTTTGCAGAGCTATAACACCCTCCACATTTTTAGGCCAACTACTGAGAAGGAGGGAAAAAAGGTGAGGATGTCTCAATCTAAATCCAAAAGAGACTCACATTAAGGCTGGTAAAGGAGCATGATGGACTGCAGCTTCTTCACACCCAAACAACTATCAGAAAGGTCACATACCATATATTAGCTAGCTAGAAAACTCCCTCTGTGACACAAGACAGCTACAATGCCCATCTACAGGAACTACAATCACTCAGAATTAAACCCAGTACCAATTTCCTAAGTGATGTAAACTATTCAACTATAGACTAGGAAACTCACTCCACAATTAGTGCACAGTCACTAAGATTCTGCCCTGGAACAATTAGTCAGAGTTCCTACTAAGGGGAATAACCTCTTGGATCTTGTCCTTACTAATATGGGACTATCTTGCACCATCCCATATCTATCTTCATCACTTGTTAGGTCTGACCAAAAAGCAGTCTCCTTCAAAACAAAACTAAAACCAGAGATCCCTTCCAACCAAGGTACCTTTAGAAATTTCTTTAAGACAAACCATCTACTCCTAAGTGATACATTAGCAAGCTTCAAATCCCTATCAGACCCAGTTAAGTCCATTGAACACATAGAAACATCACCACCACACTATACCAGCATGCAAACATCTGCATAGGTGCAGTTGTACCTCACAGGAACAAGTGCAGAACATACCCCAGACACAAACCCATATGATGGAGCCATAATATCAAGAAGCTTTATAATAAAAGGAAAAGAATGTTGATCAAAAGTAAGAAGATTATTCCCAAAATGTTAGAGCCCTTTCACTGAAATAAACAAACAACTCAAGAGTTTAATAAAATCCACCAAAGCCAAGTTTGAGGCTAAAATGGCTACTCAAGCCAAACACAATCATCAAGTATTTTAGCTATGTTCAGTGCTCTCAAAAGAACAATGCAGCAATATGCTAAGCTGATTGTGAGCAATGTTACATACACTGAGACATAAGATATAGCAAACCTAATGGCTGATAAATGTACCTCTAACTTTTCTCCTCTCTCCCCTCCATTTGTCTATCAAGATTTACCTGAAACTGGCTCACCTACAGCTATCACACAAGACCAAGTCCTAAAAGTGTTATCAAAAGCTAAAAATACTTCATTGATGGACCCTGACAATATCCCTGGATACATCTTAAATAGCATGAAGCACAATTTAATAACACCCCTAACACTGTGCAAACTCAGTCTCCATGCAGGTTTTGTGCCAAGTGAATGAAGAACAACTACAGTATGTCCCTGTATAAGGGAGGGCCTTCGACAGACCCAGGAAATTGCTGACCCATTAAGTCTGACCAGCCTCATATGCAAAGCCATAGAAAGACTTATCATGGAACTAATCAATCAGGATACAGGGAACCCCCAAACAGTGTACCTGTCTTAGTTTGGATTTGTCAAGAGAATTTCTTGCTTATTCAACTTGGTGCATTTTTTTAAAGATCACCAAAGCAGTGGATGAAGGCAAAATGGTGCACGCTGCATAACTCAACCTCGACAAAGCTTTTGACACAATTCTTCACTTAGACATAGTAGAAAAGCTAAATAAACTGGGAACAAGCCTCATGTCACCCACTGTATTGCCAACTGGCTCACAGATAGGATGCAGAAATCAAAATAGAGAAGTTACTTCTACAGAGGCCAGTCACCTGTGGAGTCCCCTATGGTTCTGTGTGGGGACCTATCCTGTTTGGCATCTACTTCTCTGAAGTAAAAGGCAGTACCAAAGTGCTCTGGCTAAGAGTGTCTGCAGATGAATGAGATCATTTGGGAAGGCCGACTCTCTTAGCTTCTTAACCTTGAATTATCTTCCGTTTCCTCCCTTCCTACTTAACTAACAAAACAAAAAAACACTTTACTCTGTTTTTGTGTCTCTACATATTTTATTACTTTATTTTGCTTTTACTGCTCATTCTTAGTGTTCAATTTTATTTATTCTGCTGCATTTATTACTGCTTGTTAGTAGCATGGTTAAATTGTAATTGTTACTCTAAGTGCCTTAGTTTTGGTTAAAGGACTTGGGCTTCAGCTGACTATTTTACATTAAGAACGTGGGCTTCAGCTGACTATTTTACATTAAGAAGGTTTGTGGTCTGCATTCTTGTGGGAGGAGAGGTTAACCTATGTCCTTCTGAGCTGGGGATTGCTGGGTGATGGCCTATTGCACTTGTTTTTCTAAGTGTCTTTGTTCCGTTATAAGCACTTGGGTTCCAAACCAGTTATTTTACATTAGGAAGATTTGTGTTCTAGACTCTTGTGGCAGGAGAGTATAGACTACACACTTCTAAGCTGTGAATTGCTGGTTGAAGGCACATTGTGTCTGTTATTCTGTAAGTGTCTTAGTTATGGTTATAGAACGTGGGCTACAGACTAGTTACTTTACATTGGAAGGGTTGTATGGGCTTTTGTAGCAGGAGAGTATAGCCTATGCCCTTCTAAGCTGGAAATTGCTGGTTAAGGGCTCTTTGTGTCTGTTATTCTGAAAGTGTCTTAGTTCTGGTTTAAGCACCTGGGCTCCAAACCAGTTACTTTACATTGGGAGGGCTGTGGCCTATACTCTTGTGGTGGGAGAGTGTGGCCTACAGCCTTCTAAATTGGGAATTGCTAGTGCAGGCTTACTGTGCCTGTTATTCTAAGTGTACTTATTCTGGTGTAAGCACTTGGATTCTAAACCACTTACTTTACATTAGGAGGATTTATGGTCTAAACTCTTGTGGTGTGGAGGATAGCCTACACCCTTCTGGCTGGAAATTGCTGGTTGTAGGCCTATTGTGTCTGTTATTCTGAAGTGTCTTAGTTTTGCCTTAAGCACTTGTGCTCCAAAACCAGTTGTTTTACATTAGGAAGGTTTGTGGTCTAGACTCTTGTGGTGGGAGAGTGTGGCCTACACCATTCTATGCTGAGAATTGCTGGTGAATTGCTGCATTACTTAAACTGCCTTCTGCTGTTGTGACTGTGACTTTATGCACTTTGAATTTCTAGTACTTCTGCATTTTGTAGCAGAGGCTTGATTTAGACTAGCTGAATCTAGACTGTTTACTATCACTTGAGCACTAAAACCAACTCTTCACTGAGATACTGAAATATTTGAGTCATCCATTGCTTCCAACTAAGTATAAATGCCTGGTTTTGCTCTAATACTGCACTTTTAATTTGTATTTGCATTCTACTGTCTGTTTAAATTGTCTGAACTATTTTTGGTCACATTTTACCGTACACTGTACTAGTTCAGCTATAGCACTGCACAGTTCCAAGTTCGCTATTTCTGGGCCTGTTTTGTAACTTCTGAGCATCAACTTCAAACCACCTTTGTTGGTGAAGGCCCATCTGCACCATTGTGTAAGGAGAGTGCTGTCTGGGTCCCATCTAATCAGAGGTGGTTGGACTAGAGCTCTGAGAGAGTATTCTTATTGGCTAGTTTGAGTTAAAAAGGGTATTTTCTTGTTTTATTTAAGCCCTGTGTTTGCACTTGTTTGCATGTAGCACTCCATCGTGCACTGCAATGTAGTGGTGGTTACTGCTGGTGGTTACAGATGCAAAAGTTTTGTTTGTTAAATTTTCTCTTAGCACTTTGCGTGTGTACTCCAGAGGTTTCTTAGGGCCCTGTTCTACTGTCAGGTAGAACACCAAGCATAGCCTCAGAGGTACCAACACCTCTCACCCACAGGTTTTACAATAAGAGGAAAAAAATTGCTGTCTAAGAGAAAGAGGGAGCGAGCCATCCTAAACTGGAAACATTCCATCCTCAGCTTAAACAACCAAATTAGACTTCTTGTGAAGTTCTCCAAAACAAACTACAAGCCCAAATTAGCCTACTCAACAAAGTTCAACCACAAGGCACTCTATAGTTCCATCCATAACCTAAAAGGAAAGGCTTAGATTTGTGTTGAACTGGTTGTCAGTGATACCACATATACTGAGCCTGTGGACATAGCTAACCTGTTGGCCAAAAGGTTCTGTGAAAACTTCACTCCACTGTCCCCACCAAACATACCCCATGGCATTCCTACCACCTGTTCCCTACCTTGTATCTCTAAAGAGCAGGTCATAAATGCCTTCTTTAAGGCCAAAAACACAGCATCTATGGGACCTGATAACACCCCAGGCTGCATCCTACATGGGCTCCAACATGAATTAGCAACACCACTGGATACTCTTTTCAATCATAGTCTAAGCACTGGCTTTGTACCATCTGAATGGAAAACAGCCACCTTTATTCCCTTGCACAAAGGTGGTGCTTTCATTAACGTCAGTAACTATAGACCTATTAGCCTGACTAGCCTTATCTGCAAGGCCATGGAACAAATCATCATGGACCTTATCAGTAAAGATATAGGTAATCTCCATACACTTGACCATACTCAGTTTGGATTTGTCAAGGGGAGATCATGCCTGTTAAACCTTGTGGACTTCTTCGAGACAGTCACCAAGGCCCTGAATGAGGGTAAATCTGTGCATACAGTCTACCTAGACTTAGACAAAGCATTTAACACTATTCCCCACTCAGGCATCATTGACAAACTCACCCAACTAGGCATCAACCCTTATATTGTTAGATGGGTTGCTAAATGGCTCACTGATAGAACTCATATAGTCAAAATAGGGGAATCCACCTCCAACAGCAGACCTGTAACTAGTGGTGTTCCACAGGGATCAGTCCTGGGACCTCTACAGTTTAGAATCTATTTCTCCGAAGTACAAGCAAACACCAAAGGTCTGTGTCTGACAAATTTTGCTGATGACTGCAAACTGGGAGAGGTCATGGAATCTCCAAATGATGTCAACATCCTACAAGTCGGTCTTACACAAACAAATGAATGGTGCCAAAGTCATGTCCTTAAACTCAATGCAAAAAATGTATTATCATTCCTCTTGGTAAAAGTGATGTTCCTGCTAACTACCATATTAATAGCAACGCCTTAAGTAAAAACTCAGTGCTGAGAGACCTGGGCACACAGGTTAACAGCAACCTTACCTTTGACCACCATGTCTCCACAGTGGTAAGAAGGGCATTTTATACTGCTCATCTTATAAGTAAGGGCATTGCCTCCAGAAAAAAGAAGTTATTACTTCCCTGTACTCTTCCCTCATCAGGCCAATAACTGAGTACAATGCCCCTTTTGGTATGTACCTTTCTAATCACCTGCAACAATTGGAGAAACCACAAAGGTTCCTCACAAGGAAAATTCAAGGTCTTCGTTTTCTGTCCTATGGGGATCTGAAGTCACTGTCACTTTATTCTGTTTCATACAGACTACTCAGAGGTGATCTCTGCCTAGCATATAAGGGGATCTCTGACCCTGCATTACTGGAAATGCTTCATATCCGAAAGTCAAATGGTACACGGGTTATTCGCTCTAAAGACTTTAAACTGGTACATGACATTAATAAAACCTGCTGAAATGACAGATTTGTCTCCCAGAGGTTACCACACCTTTGGAACAGACTCCCACTTCATGTCAAACACAGCACTTCATTGGCCGTCTTCAAACGCAATCCAGATGATTGGATGGGTGACTGTAAATTCACCCGGAGGTTCCACCTATGTCCCTCTTGGACAGGGCAATAGGTGCTGATCATGGAAATAAAGGTAAGAACATGGCTAGGCTTGTAAGGGCCCTAGTGCCATTAGCCTAGTAACGTCCTATGATCATATGATCCTATGACTGCAAGCTAGGAGCAGTCACTGAATCCCCAAATGACTTAGTCATCCTGCAGGAAGTTTTGTTTCAAATAAATAACTGGTGCCAAAGTCATATACTAACTTTCTTTGGGAAGTGATCTACCCCAGGGAACTACCACATTGGCAATACACCCCTAAGAGTTGACCCAGTTGTTTGGAATATGGGAACTTGTGTGGACAGTGACCTAACTTTTGACCAACATGAGTCCACTATTGTAAGAAAGTCCTTCTATATTTGCACAGCTTATAAACAAAGGGATTCTGCTTAGATATAGGGATATCATTGTCGCCACTGTCATTGTCAATCCTCACTAGGCCACTCATTGAATATAATGCCCCCTTTGGCATGTATCTGTCCAGACACATGCAACAACTGCAATGCCCACAAAGAAACCTTACTAAATGGATGCAAGGCCTAAACAGCACATCCTACATGGACTGACTCAAAGCTCTGTCACTATACTCTGTATCCTACAGACTGCTAAGAAATTACCTACGTCTGGCATACAAGGCATCATCTGACCCAGTACTGATAATTTACTGTATATCAGCAAGTCAATTACATCAGAAATACTCAGTCTAGGGATCAAAACCTGTTCTGCAACATCAGCAGAACAGTATGGAGGGACAGGTACATTTTGCAGAGTACAAAGTTCATCCCTGTCCATAATCAATTGTGACTTGGATCTATAGATAGAAACAGGAAATTTACCCCAGGACTGCCCTTTGCACTAATAATGGAGAGAGGAAGTTCCTAAATGCTTTATTTCATGTGCGAGACCCCACAAGTTATGTATGGTATGATCCTAGTTATTCTCATTGGGGTAATATATAATTATCAACCATGGGATGGGTAAGGCCAATCTATAACCAAGAGGGCTAGATTATTTCAAGCACAAAAAAGGAAAATGGCTAGGCTTAAAATGGCCCACAAGGGTAGCTAGCCTTACCTATGAACCTATTACTCAGAATACATTCAAAAAGAATGACATTGGGCCACCTGCGACTGACACAGAACTCACTGACAGAAAACAGCTTTTAAGAAAAGACTTGGGTGACCAGAACAGAAAGCATTTTTACCACTTCACATAGAAACCTTTAAATCCTTCCCTTTTTTTAAATATACTAAGTGCATGATGACACAGATGTGAGGAAAAATAAGCCACACTGACTAGCTATAAAAAATGGCAACGTGCGTCAGTAGTCAGAAACCTCCTAAATGGAATTGTCTGCAGATTCTAGAACAAATAGTGTCATGGAAAGCCAGATTAAGAATGAGAGAAGACAGACGATTGTGTTTCTTAACATGAAGGGAGTCTGAGTGGTTATTGTATCCACACTCATGGCCATTCTTGCACTGATGTTCAGAAAAACCCCAGCTATAATGCATCTGTTCTGTACACAAACAGAACTACATACCTCTGACCCTTAAAATAAGACAGCACCAAATAACTACCATTATGGGCCACACCTGCTGACTGGCATATACACACAGCTGGAAGCACAGCAGAAAATAACTGCTTCAGTTTGTGCATTCATTTAAAGTCATGCAGTCATGGTCACTAAGTACCTACCTAAGTAAGTAAGAAACAAAGGTGATACACTGTGTGCTACCTGCCTTAACTATTGGTAACAGTTAAGCGCACTTTGAGCTGCTCCTAGAAGCAGAGTTTCTGTAATTGAAGCTGCTGACTTCTTTTGCCATTGTTTCTATATCAAACCATATGAAACCATGTTCAAATCTGTCCAAAAATGACTAATGGGCCCTCGTGAAAATGCAGTTCATTGATCCACGTCATTAAACACATGTACACAAAGAAGTATCCTCACCTCAGCATGTGAGTTATGGTTTCTAATGTTTATGTTTCTTAAAGTAAAATAAAGGATTAAATTAGAAATGACTGAAAAAGAAAAAAACAGCTTTTGTTCCATTATTAGGTTCTGGGATATGGCTCTTACCAAAACAAACCCAGGAAGCTGCTATTTTAATAACAAATACCAAAAAAACAAAATGTGCTATCAGGGCCAGCTCATAACATCTTATGACCAGTCCCAAGCTGTAATGATAATCCTGATGGTAGACTGATACCAAAGTGAAGCAGCATTTCGAGGAGTGAGGCCAGAGTTATCCGAATACAAACCAAGAGTAATATCTTTAAAGAGACAGAGATTATAACACATTTTCTTATAACCTGAACTACAGCACACATTTCTTTCTAGTATTTCCAGAATTCTTTCTGCTCTTCCTTATTGCAATCTGTTTTTGCACACTCAGTCCTTCTGTAGTTACTTGTTTTCTTTTCCCTCTTGTATTATCTCATACGTTTTTATTTCATTTGAAGTATATTATGAAGTTTGCTTGACTAATTCTATTACAGGTTCATAGATGTTTAGTAAGCTAATGACCACAAGGGCCTTTTTAAGCCTAACCATGCATCCCAAATCTCCGACAAGTTCTGATACCCTTGATAAGTGTAAGCAGGGGCTTGGGAGATGAAAAATTTACAAGCAGGGGTCTGGCATATGAAACATTTACAGTAAATTGCCTGTGTCCATTAGCGACATAGGTGCCAAACCAGGGATGAATTTCCTGTTATCCATCCAGTTGTCCAACTTTTACACTTGAATTGGGTTAGGGAGGAACTCTGCTTCACATGGATGGGAAGTCTGTTCCAGGGATGGGGTAGTCTCTGGGACACATGCCTGTCTCTCCAGCAGGTCCCATTTATATCACAGGCAAGGTTTAAGTCTTTAGAATGGGTAATTCTGGTGTTGTTTGTTTTGTGGATTTGCAGGAGGTCCATCAGTATGGGATCTGACAATGCCCTACATGCGAGGCATAGATCTCCCCTCAACAGCCTGTAAGTTTCAGAATACAGAGATAAGGTCTTGAGGCAGTCTGCATAGGACATTTTACTTGCGTGCTGTATTCTTTTATTTATTTATTTTATTTTACATTTGTTTATCGGGAAAGTCCGACTTGGAACGAAGCCAATTTTCAGCGGAGGCCTGGGGAGAAATGCTCCAGATCCATGTCTTTGTAACATGGGAGGAAACCAGAGCACCCAGAGGAAACCCACATGAATGCAGGGAGGACATGCAGACTCCGCACAGAACGCACCCCAGCCGAGAATCGAACCGAGAACCTCTTGCTGTGATAATAACCAGAAGCAAACAAACGATCTATACTATGAACCACCAGAAGGCTGACCAAGGTGCTCCAGAAAAAAGTTTATTGCATCAGTTAAGCGCTTTCATCTGTATCAAGAACAAGACTTCATCAGAACAACATCAGTAAATTGCACTTCCCATAAATACCCTCACCAATCAATCAATTAATTACACCATTACATTTAAAAACACATCACCTAAATTTACTATAAATACTTACAAATATGTATGTTAAAAAATGCAGATATCTATTAAGTTATGTATTATAGTAAATTAATTTAGTATTTATAAAAAAACAACCAAATCTTTTCATTTGTAATATACTCAATATACTAGTATTTTCATTTAAACCTGGAAAAACAGTGGCATTGAGCCTCAGCTGCCAACGTAACTCACATGCCTCCAACTGTTCTGGTACCACCCTGCCCTGTACATCATTGGTCACTTGTTGAATCACTAAAAAACGAAATTTATGACAGCTATATCTCTCAATGTGTCTGCTTAGTGCATTTGTTTTCACCATTTTACCGATGTCAGAGATATGTTCATATATTCTGGTTTTAAAAATCCTAGCGTTTTTTCCCACATAGAAGGCAGGGCAGTCCATACACTCAGCTAAATATACTACATTCTTGGAACAACAGTTGTAGTGTGAATAAATGTGTATTTTAAAACCATTCAATACAAACAAATGGTTGGTTTCAAGTAAATATGTACATTGGTTACACCTCCCACATTTAAAATTTCCTTTTTTGAGGTTCAATTGCACATCCTTCACTTGACCCCACCCTCTTTCCAAAAGGTTTTTAAAATTAAGAGCTTTCTTAAATATAAAAATGGGTGTGTCTCCAAACCTATCCAACAAATCCTGATCAGAAGTCAATAAAGGCCAATTTTTCTTAATAATTGCACATACATCCACAGTATCTCTATTGTATGTGCACATAAAAGAAAATCTGCCATTAATGTTTTTAGAAGTTGTACCATTTATTACAGTCACAGGAGTCATACCATCTGGTTCTGTCCTTTTTAAAATGGGTTAATATATTTTCCTATTCCTTTTCTCAACAATTTCATTTTTTTATTTTAGTTAAAAGGGGTTTTGGGTAGCCCCTACTTAAAACATACTTGCTATAAATTCAATTTCTTGCAAAAAATCAGAATCTCTTGTTACCATTCTAACTGCCCTCACCAATTGACCTTTTACTACAGCTCTTTTTTGGTGAGGTGGATGGCAGCTAGAAAGTACAGTTGTGTACACTTACCATAAATGTAGATGTTTGAGTGTCTTCACTGTTGCAGTCATCACTGTAGGGTTCTTCCTGCTGGCAGGCAGCCCTCGGTCGGCCAGAATCCCAAAGTCTAGGCCCGGCATCGACTGTTCAGTCATGCTCCCTGACGTCAGAGCGCCAGGAGTACAAAGCTGACAGCCGACGCCATGTTCTCCAGTTTTTCTTGCCCCAGATGTCAGGTGCCTAAAAGTGAAGGCTAATAGTAAAACAAAAATGTAACATACAACAAACCCCATACCCTGTAGCAAATACACCTCAGAAGAAGGGTGAAGTAGGAAACCAAACTAATAAAAGTATAAGAGGGGACAGGAGGGTGGGTAACCCAGATTGCAACAGTGAAGACACTCGAACATCTACATTTATGGTAAGTGTACACAACTGTACTATGTTCATTGTGTTTCACTGTTGCAGTCGTCACTGTAGAGTTGAATCCCAAAGCTGAGATAAAGGGTGGTGGTTATAGAGTAGAAGGGATGGCTAGAAGGCCCTGCAAGACTGCAGAAGCAAAGCCTGCCCTAGACTTAGAATAAAGAGGGAGATTATAGTGCTTAGAGAAAGTATGCACTGAACTCCAAGTTGCAGCTTCCAAAATATCTTTGGTAGGTACTCCCCTGAGAAAAGCAGCTGAAGTAGCAGCAGCTCTGGTAGAGTGAGTCCTAATTTTTCCTGGGATTTGCTTTCCATGATGAGAGTAACAAAATCTGATTCCATGAGCAATCCATTTAGAAATGGTCTGTTTTGAAATAGCTTTGCTTTGGGAATTTGCTGCATAAGAAACAAACAGTTGTTCTGTTTTCCTGATATCCTTGGTTCTGTCCAGGTAAAAACGAAGCTGCCTGTGCACGTCCAAGGAATGCAAGATCCTCTCCCCCTTATTTTGTGGATTAGTGAAAAAAGTTGGCAGGTGAATAGTTTGGTTTAAAGCCACTTTAGAAACCACTTTAGGCATGAAAGTAGGATTAGTCCTTAAAGGCACCCTGTCTTGATGAAAAATAATATAAGGTTCCACAGCCATGAGTGCTTGCAACTCCAAGACTCTCCTGGCTGAAGTCAAAGCCAGTAGAATAGCTGTCTTCCATGATAAATACTTAATATCAGATGTGGCAGCAGGCTCAAAAGGAGGCTGAGTAAGTTTTTCCAGAACATAGTTGAGGTCCCAGGCAGGTATGGGTGGTGTCCTAGGGGGCCTTAAATTCTTTGCTCCTCTGAGATATTGTTTCAGAAGTGGATGTGAAAAGACTGGAGGATCTGTATTGTAATGTGCAGAGATAGCTGAGGCATGTATTTTTATGGAGGAAAAGGATAAACCCTTATGTAACATGTCTGTCAGGTAATGTAAAATCAATGGAATGTTAGGAATGAGAGGATCCAAATCCTGAGCATGCATCCAGGTGCAAAATCTCTTCCATTTACCTTCATAAGATTTTCTAGTGCTAGGCCGTCTGGCTTCTAAGATGACATCCATGACCTGTTTGGGAAGGGTAGGATTAATCATAGACCCTGAATACACCAGGCTGCCAGGCTGAGAGTTTTGATATGACAGTGCAGAACCTGGCCCTGGTGTTGGGACAAAATATTTGGAATCTGAGGTAGAATCCAAGGAGGCTCCTGGGATAGATTCATCAGTGTTGAGTACCAAAATTGACGAGGCCAATTTGGGGCCAGTAAAATCATCTTGGGTTTGTCCAGCTTTATCTTTAATAACACCATGGAAGAAGAGGTAGAGGAGGAAAGGCATACCCCGAGAGGTTCCTCCAACTGAATGAGAGAGCATCCACTTTCCATGCTAGTTTGTGATATGTCCTTGTGCAAAAAATATGTAACTGGTAGTTGAGGGGGGATGCAAATAGATCTATGTCTGGGCAGCTCCAGGCTTCTGTAATCATCTTGAATATTTGGGTGTCTAGCATCCACTCGTGTGGGTCTGACAGGTTCCTGCTCAGGCTGTCTGCCAGAATATTTTGTTTCCCTGGCAGGAACTGAGCTTGTAGATCCACTTTGCAAGCTAGAGCTGTGTTCCATAGAGTCATGGCTTGTCTGCAAAGGGGGTAGGAGTGTGAACCCCCTTGTTTGTTTATGTACCACATAACTGTGGTGTTGTCTGTCCATATCAGTAGTTGCCCTGGCTGTAGAAGATCCCTGAAAGCCAAGAGGGCATTCTGTACAGCTAACATCTCTTTTAAATTGATATGTAGGTGCTTCTGATCCTCTGTGCAAAAACCTTGCAGGCCTTTCCCCTGCAAGTGGGCTCCCCATGTGTAATCCGAGGCATCCGTGGTTAACACTTGGTTGGCTGGAGGCAGACTGAAGGCTTTCCCTTTGTTTTGAAGACATGCCATGGTCCACCAATGGAATTCCTTTTGCAGGCAAGGCAAGACAGCAATCTGTGTGTCTAGACTGTGACAATGCTGGGACCATACGCTTTTTAGGTACCATTGTATTTTTCTCATATGCAGTCTTGCATATGGTATGAGAAGGATGCAGGAGGCCATGTAACCCAAAGCCTGCAGGAATTTCCTTGCAGTTAGCTGAGACATTAATGCCAGGGTTTTGAAAGTTGAAGCCAGCTGAAGTTGTTTTCGGATGTCAGGAATGCCATCTGGGTTGTTGTGTTTAGAAGAGCACCCAGAAAAGTTATCTGTTGTGTGGGTGTCAAATTTGACTTTTTTATGTTCACAGTGAATCCTAGGTACTTGAGTAGATTTTGAACAAATTCCAGATGCTGGAGTAAGACATCCTTGCTGTCTGCTTGAATAAGGCAGTCATCCAGATAACCAAAAGTAAACGCCAGGAGCAAAACACAGTAGGTAATCCAAATCCGCATATAAATGTCCTCGATACTTCAATAGTTGCAATGTATCCAACGCATCAAAAACAAAAAGCAGCAACGAAGCAGCAGCTAATTCAGTATGAAAATTTAATGATGGTACACAAACAGGTTAGCGCTTTCACCAAACGGCTTCATCAGACCTATAACAGTCATGAAATCTATTGGTTTAAATATAAAAAACGGCGGGAAATTCAATCAATCTTAAAGTGAAAGTGCAGTATAAAACATATATACATATTTCACCTATTAATACAACACTATACGAGAAATATGTAGCCCTCCTAAAACTAATACAATATAATCTATCTAAAAAATATAAATATATATGTCTAAAAGATGTATACACAAATCCAATATATATGATATAATAAATAACATGCTAATCCTGTAGTAAAGCTAATACAATAAGAACTATCAGGAAGCAAATAAATAGCATCTGCAGTATAACAACATCTGCAGTATAACAGATGAAAGTATCATATACATGTATATACATGAACAATGTCACCTAAAGGCCTAAAACAGTGAGATAT
Organism: Protopterus annectens; assembly: GCF_019279795.1. Classification (NCBI taxonomy): domain Eukaryota; kingdom Metazoa; phylum Chordata; order Ceratodontiformes; family Protopteridae; genus Protopterus; species Protopterus annectens. Next base: position 624,278,478 of record NC_056751.1, on the reverse strand, counting down.
GAATAACTAAAATATGACATCTCTAAAAAGGAAACTTGATGTGCAATGTAACAAGTCAACTTAAAACAATGTATGGAAGTAAAACAATAATAGATAATAGAAAAGGGGACTAAGCCCTTAATTTCCTCATCTTAAGGAAGGGCTGGATAGGAACTTTACCATTCAAACCAGGGCTGGAGTCTGATCTAAATCTCATAATCCAGTTAGTCTCTTTCGCTTCTGTAAATGTTTTAATGTCCCCTCCCCTAATACTTCTAGATATATTTTCTATTATCTTAAACCTAAATCCATGTCCTTCTCCTTTCTCTGTGACATGTCTCGCTAGGGCATTAGTCACAGTTCCTATCCTGATGTGATAGGTGTGTTCCCGCATCCTGTCTCTTAAACTCCTATTGGTTTTACCTACATAGAATGCAGGACACCCTACACAAGAAGCTAAATAAATCACATCCGTGGTCATACAATTACCCTTAGCTCGAAACTTAAAACCCCAAATCCGGATGGATGTGTAAACTCAGGATTGGAGTCAATCAAAAAGCAGAAGTTACAGTGATTACAAGGTGATGTAATTTGAAGTTCACTAAAACCATCATGTGGATTATTACTCGAATAACAGAGTAATCTCTTCAGGTTCAATTTGTTCTTATATATAAATTTCGGTGTGGTCCCTACAACTTCTTTAATCGTTGAATCTACTGATAAAATATGCCAATGGGTCTTAATAACATCTTTTATTGTCCCTACATCTTTAGTATAAAAAATAGGGTAGACTACATTGTTAGACTCTATTTCTGCTCTAGGTCTTCTATTTCCTATGGTATCAGAATTCTGGATCCTATCTGAGAAATAAGGAGCTGCTATATTAGACCTCAACTCATCTATGTCAAAAGTTCCATTAATCAAATCATTACTATAATAATTCCGTGCTCCTAACCTCTGATGTAAGTCATCCAATTCTCTCTTAAAATTGGAATCCAGTGGATTATACCTAGAAATACGCATGGCCTGTCCTCTAACAATATTATTGTATATATAACCAGGATGCATACTATGGCGATGTAATAAAACATTCTTATGGCATGACTTCCTATATAACCCAGTATTAATCATTCCATTCTCTAGCTTCTCTATATATACATCAAGGAATGGAATCTTGGTACAGGATCGGTCAACCGTGAACTTAAGATATCTGGTAGCAGAGTTAATCTCATATTCAAAAGCATCTAAATCATCTGGGGTACCTGTCCACAAAAGGAACAGGTCATCTACAAAACGTCTATAGAAAGGAACAAAGTTCTTAAAATAAGACATCTGGAACATAAATCTATGTTCCCATTCAGCCATAAACAGGTTGGCGTAGCTATTGGCACAAGAGGTGCCCATAGCTACGCCATCCCTTTGTAAAAAGAACTTGTCATCAAAACAAAATACATTTGATTCAAGTATAACTTCCAAGAAAGTCATTAATAGATCTATCTCTACATCACTCTTATCTGACATTCTTCTTAGATAGCTATCTACCATATCTATCCCCTCCAAATTTGGAATCACTGTGAATAAAGAATGTACGTCCATAGTGACAAAAATGTATTCTTGGTTGGATGGTACCATAGCAATAAAATTATATAGATCTAACAGAAACTGTTTGGTATCCTTCAAGATAAATGTATTGGCATCAACTATCGGTCTCAGATGTTTTTCTAGATAAATAGATAGGGGTTCAGTTGACCAACCCCTACCTGCTACAATAGGTCTTAGTATGGTTCTCCTCATCCTTATGTATCTTTGGAAGGCCATGGATGACCGGGATCAGTGGATATATAACTTCCAAAAATTTAAATAAGTTGAGATCTATTACTTCACTCTTTACTAAATCAGTCAACATACTATGTATCCTATCAGTCAACTGACTGACTGCTTCTAATGTAGTAGGGATATAATAATTCCTATCATTCAACATTTCAAGCATGCTATCTTGATATTTAGAGCTATCCATAACAACTATCCCACCTCCTTTGTCAGCAGACTTGATGGTAATAGTAATGTTATTGCGTAACTTATTTAAGGCCTCCTTCTGTTTAAATGTCAAATTATATCTACCTCTTCTATTATAATTAGTGGAATTTCTCATCCTATATAAGTCATCTTCTACTAGCTTACTGTATGCTGCTAGCAATGGATGTAAGGGGGGAGTATATGTACTAGGTCTTTTCATACCCTGATTGTAAGTAACATCCATATTACCTCTGAACTCTATCTTTAGTGACAAATTCCTTACAAACAGCTTAAAGTCACGTAAGGTTTCTTCAAAACTACTATATGTAGTGGGAATAAATGAAAGTCCTTTCGAAAGGACAATTAACTCTTCTGGTGTGAGTTCATGTGAGGATAGGTTGAACACTATGTTGTCCGTTTCCCTTCCCACATTTTTTTGATGTTCCGGTTCTGAAACCGATCGGGGGACAGTTTCCTTTTTTGTCTCCCTCTGCTCATTGAACGTGTCCTCCCTTCTCTGGAGTCTATCCTGATAGGGAAAGGATGTTTAATGTCAAAAACATTGTCAGAGGGGATACCTTGGTCTGTTAATAGTCTATTCTTAACAGCATTACCATTCCTGCTAGTCCCAGGTTCTTGGGAAACGGGAAACTTTCTCCTCACTACTGGTTCCTGTAATAAATCATTAACAGGACTAGATACAACTCGCTCATTATTTGTTGTAACTGCCTGAACTAAATTACCGGAGGGTCTAATTAATATCTCATCATTCAAAGTCATAGTATTATTAGTAGGATCATTCACATTTAAAACTCCATTATCTTTGGAACCATTTCCTGACATAGAGCCAGGTATAAAAACAGGTGGATCAAAACTATTATTCAATGCATTAATATTTCCACTATTAATATGTCCAGTCAATTCAGGTCTATGTGCAACTTGACCATCAACTCGCATATTACCCCTCGGCCAAGTGAAGATTTGTCCTGTTTTAAAATCATTTATGTCTCTTTGTAACTTGGTTCTTTTCTGATTAAATAATCTCTTTTCATATTGTACGACATTATCTAACAAGGTATGACAATATCCATCAACTGTGGAGGCTGGATAACTGGCATAGATGGCAGTTCGTTGTTCCTGTATATCCAGCCTCAACGCTTCTTCCATGGGCGTAAAAAATTTATTCATTAGAGTCATATATTTGAGGCTTACCTCAATATTGAGTTGCCACTCATATAGCAGCTCTGGGTATGTGGTTCCTGTAGTAGGATTATTTAATCAGAAAAGAACCAAGTTACAAAGAGACATAAATGATTTTAAAACAGGACAAATCTTCACTTGGCCGAGGGGTAATATGCGAGTAATAGGTCAAGTTGCACATAGACCTGAATTGACTGGACATATTAATAGTGGAAATATTAATGCATTGAATAATAGTTTTGATCCACCTGTTTTTATACCTGGCTCTATGTCAGGAAATGGTTCCAAAGATAATGGAGTTTTAAATGTGAATGATCCTACTAATAATACTATGACTTTGAATGATGAGATATTAATTAGACCCTCCGGTAATTTAGTTCAGGCAGTTACAACAAATAATGAGCGAGTTGCATCTAGTCCTGTTAATGATTTATTACAGGAACCAGTAGTGAGGAGAAAGTTTCCCGTTTCCCAAGAACCTGGGACTAGCAGGAATGGTAATGCTGTTAAGAATAGACTATTAACAGACCAAGGTATCCCCTCTGACAATGTTTTTGACATTAAACACCCTTTCCCTATCAGGATAGACTCCAGAGAAGGGAGGACACGTTCAATGAGCAGAGGGAGACAAAAAAGGAAACTGTCCCCCGATCGGTTTCAGAACCGGAACATCAAAAAAATGTGGGAAGGGAAACGGACAACATAGTGTTCAACCTATCCTCACATGAACTCACACCAGAAGAGTTAATTGTCCTTTCGAAAGGACTTTCATTTATTCCCACTACATATAGTAGTTTTGAAGAAACCTTACGTGACTTTAAGCTGTTTGTAAGGAATTTGTCACTAAAGATAGAGTTCAGAGGTAATATGGATGTTACTTACAATCAGGGTATGAAAAGACCTAGTACATATACTCCCCTTACATCCATTGCTAGCAGCATACAGTAAGCTAGTAGAAGATGACTTATATAGGATGAGAAATTCCACTAATTATAATAGAAGAGGTAGATATAATTTGACATTTAAACAGAAGGAGGCCTTAAATAAGTTACGAATAACATTACTATTACCATCAAGTCTGCTGACAAAGGAGGTGGGATAGTCGTTATGGATAGCTCTAAATATCAAGATAGCATGCTTGAAATGTTGAATGATAGGAATTATTATATCCCTACTACATTAGAAGCAGTCAATCAGTTGACTGATAGGATACATAGTATGTTGACTGATTTAGTAAAGAGTGAAGTAATAGATCTCAACTTATTTAAATTTTTGGAAGTTATATATCCACTGATCCCGGTCATCCATGGCCTTCCAAAGATACATAAGGATGAGGAGAACCCGCCACTAAGACCTATTGTAGCAGGCAGGGGTTGGTCAACTGAACCCCTATCTATTTATCTAGAAAAACATCTGAGACCGATAGTTGATGCCAATACATTTATCTTGAAGGATACCAAACAGTTTCTGTTAGATCTATATAATTTTATTGCTATGGTACCATCCAACCAAGAATACATTTTTGTCACTATGGACGTACATTCTTTATTCACAGTGATTCCAAATTTGAGGGCTAGATATGGTAGATAGCTATCTAAGAAGAATGTCAGATAAGAGTGATGTAGAGATAGATCTATTAATGACTTTCTTGGAAGTTATACTTGAATCAAATGTATTTTTGTTTTGATGACAAGTTCTTTTACAGGATGGCGTAGCTATGGGCACCTCTTGTGCCAATAGCTACGCCAACCTGTTTATATTGAATGGGAACATAGATTTATGTTCCAGATGTCTTATTTTAAGAACTTTGTTCCTTTCTATAGACGTTTTGTAGATGACCTGTTCCTTTTGTGGACAGGTACCCCAGATGATTTAGATGCTTTTGAATATGAGATTAACTCTGCTACCAGATATCTTAAGTTCACGGTTGACCGATCCTGTACCAAGATTCCATTCCTTGATGTATATATAGAGAAGCTAGAGAATGGAATGATTAATACTGGGTTATATAGGAAGTCATGCCATAAGAATGTTTTATTACATCGCCATAGTATGCATCCTGGTTATATATACAATAATATTGTTAGAGGACAGGCCATGCGTATTTCTAGGTATAATCCACTGGATTCCAATTTTAAGAGAGAATTGGATGACTTACATCAGAGGTTAGGAGCACGGAATTATTATAGTAATGATTTGATTAATGGAACTTTTGACATAGATGAGTTGAGGTCTAATATAGCAGCTCCTTATTTCTCAGATAGGATCCAGAATTCTGATACCATAGGAAATAGAAGACCTAGAGCAGAAATAGAGTCTAACAATGTAGTCTACCCTATTTTTTATACTAAAGATGTAGGGACAATAAAAGATGTTATTAAGACCCATTGGCATATTTTATCAGTAGATTCAACGATTAAAGAAGTTGTAGGGACCACACCGAAATTTATATATAAGAACAAATTGAACCTGAAGAGATTACTCTGTTATTCGAGTAATAATCCACATGATGGTTTTAGTGAACTTCAAATTACATCACCTTGTAATCACTGTAACTTCTGCTTTTTGATTGACTCCAATCCTGAGTTTACACATCCATCCGGATTTGGGGTTTTTAAGTTTCGAGCTAAGGGTAATTGTATGACCACGGATGTGATTTATTTAGCTTCTTGTGTAGGGTGTCCTGCATTCTATGTAGGTAAAACCAATAGGAGTTTAAGAGACAGGATGCGGGAACACACCTATCACATCAGGATAGGAACTGTGACTAATGCCCTAGCGAGACATGTCACAGAGAAAGGAGAAGGACATGGATTTAGGTTTAAGATAATAGAAAATATATCTAGAAGTATTAGGGGAGGGGACATTAAAACATTTACAGAAGCGAAAGAGACTAACTGGATTATGAGATTTAGATCAGACTCCAGCCCTGGTTTGAATGGTAAAGTTCCTATCCAGCCCTTCCTTAAGATGAGGAAATTAAGGGCTTAGTCCCCTTTTCTATTATCTATTATTGTTTTACTTCCATACATTGTTTTAAGTTGACTTGTTACATTGCACATCAAGTTTCCTTTTTAGAGATGTCATATTTTAGTTATTCATATCTCACTGTTTTAGGCCTTTAGGTGACATTGTTCATGTATATACATGTATATGATACTTTCATCTGTTATACTGCAGATGTTGTTATACTGCAGATGCTATCTATTTGCTTCCTGATAGTTCTTATTGTATTAGCTTTACTACAGGATTAGCATGTTATTTATTATATCATATATATTGGATTTGTGTATACATCTTTTAGACATATATATTTATATTTTTTAGATAGATTATATTGTATTAGTTTTAGGAGGGCTACATATTTCTCATATAGTGTTGTATTAATAGGTGAAATATGTATATATGTTTTATACTGCACTTTCACTTTAAGATTGATTGAATTTCCCGCCGTTTTTTATATTTAAACCAATAGATTTCATGACTGTTATAGGTCTGATGAAGCCCATTGGTGAAAGCGCTAACCTGTTTGTGTACCATCATTAAATTTTCATACTGAATTAGCTGCTGCTTCGTTGCTGCTTTTTGTTTTTGATGCGTTGGATACATTGCAACTATTGAAGTATCGAGGACATTTATATGCGGATTTGGATTACCTACTGTGTTTTGCTCCTGGCGTTTACTTTTGGTTACTCTATTTGGTTTTTAGTGTGTCCGGAGAGCATATTTACTTCAAGCAGGTTATTATTTTATTCAGTAGTCATCCAGATAAGGGTAAATTTGAATTCCCTTGAGTCTGCAGTAAGCTACTACTGGTGCCAGGCACTTGGTGAAGACCCTGGGTGCAGTAGACAAGCCAAAGGGCAGCGCAGAGAATTGGTAATGTTTCGAGCCAGCCTTGAACCTGAGGTATTTTCTGCACTCCTGTCTGATAGGGATGTGTAGGTAAGCCTCCTTTAAATCCAATGCCTCCATGCATTTTTGCTCAACATTGGCAGGAGCTGCTGCAGAGTAAGCATCTTGAACTTTGGTATTTCCAGGAAAGTATTTAAGACTGACAGATCCAGGATGGGTCTCCAGGAATTTTGTTTTCTGGGAACTAGAAAGAGCCTTGAGTAAAAGCCTTGCCCCGTCTCTGATTGTGGAATCAGTTCTATGGCCCTCATAGCCATGAGGGATCCCACCTGGTTTAATGCCTCTGCCCACTGGTGTTTTTGTAGGTCTGGCCATCCGTTTGGTCTTGGCAAGGTATGAAAGTGGAATTTGTAACCTCTTGAAACTACATCCAGAACCCACTTGTCTTGGGTTATGTAAGTCCAATTTTGGTGAAAAAGAGAGTTTTCCTCCTAGAGGGGCTTCCAGGAGAGAGGTTCCTGGAGCCATGCAGGGGGAGTCATTGGGTCGGTTTCCTATAAGATTGAGGTTTGTCCTCTCCACTCCTGGGGGTGGAAGCACTCCATTGTCTAGGTCTGTAAAAGGTCTGTGCTTGGGCCCTCCCTCTGGTGCGCCTATATCTACCCCTCTGAGGCCTGTCCGAGCTGGGAAAGGACCAATTTTTAGTTGGCCAATTTCTGCTAAATCTTGGGGGCTGAACTTGTAAGAAATCCTTAACCGTTTGCATGGATTTTGCCTTATTCTCCATTTTCTTTATCACCTCTTCAGCTTTAGACCCAAACAAAACATTATGCTGAAGAGGAGCATCCAGTAACTTTGCTTTCACTTGATCAGGCAAGTTTTGTTCCTTTAACCAAGCATGCCTTCTAATGACTGTGCCAGTGGCAGCCACCCTGCATGAAGCCTCCAAGGCATCAAAACCACAGTGTAAGCCATGCTTCCCCACCTGCTCAGTAGCATGCATCAAATCGTGTAATTCCTTATTATCTACACATGCAGAAATGGTACCTAGTTTTTGTTTCATAACAGACAGAAAAAATTGCTGATATTTTAGCATATGAAATTGATGATTTAAAGCCCTAATGGATAAAGTAGCAGAAGTGTACACTTTTTTGCCCCATCTCCCCAAAGCTCTAGAATCCTTATCTGACAGAATAGGGTTCTTAGCAGTGGTGGCCTTAACACCCTTAGGACCCTGAGAAATGGTTTCTGGATCAGCAGTAAGATTTTTATAAAGAAACTGGTGGGAGTCAGGGACCCTGTAATATCTGTCAGGCTTTGCAGGGGCTAGAGGAAAGGAGTCAGGAGTTAAATTAGCATCAGAAAAGACATCATCCACAATATCCAAAAATGGAGGAATAGCCAGGGGTCTGTGTTGGGGAAGAAGAAGGAAATCCCTAAGCCTTCTCTTAGATTCAGAGTACTCCTGTCCTTCCCAGTGAAAATGTTCCCTCATGTCATGTAAAGTTTCCCCAAAAGAGAAATCCTCAGGGGGAGAAGCTGAAGGAATGGATTCCTCAGCATCAGAATCCTCATAAGGAGGTAAAGTGCATTCCTGTTCAGAGGAAGACACTGAAGAAATAGATGCCTGATCAGAGGATTCATAATCCAATTCTTGTCTTGGCCTTTTGTCTGGAGGGGGATGTGAACCCCCTAATCATAGTTAGTAAGTCCTCCGCCATTTTAAGCATTTGTTTTTGAGATTTGGGTCCCGGATCAGAGGAGGCCTGGGCTTGAGTCTTTGATTTAGAAGGAGTCTTCGCCTTTGTCTTTGCCTTTATCTGAAGCTGTGTAGGCTTGAAAACCCCCTCGGAAGCCGGTACCTGCACAGCGGCTCTGGACCCATCCGAGGGAGCATTGTCCGAAGGTCTTGCACCTGGAGTACTCAAAGGCCTAGTTGGCTCCTTGTGGGAGTCTGTTTCGGCAAGCGGTTCTGTAATGGCCAACGACAGGGGCTGCAAAATTGCCTCACTGACGACGGCCGAACCTGCAGCTGGCTCTGCTTGTAAACTGTCGTCTGATTTGGACCTTGGAGGCCTGTCCTTATCCTTGCGTCGTTTGTGAACTGTAGTCGGAAGCGTGTCCGACGACATATTGTAATTAAATCGCCTGCCAAAGTAGTGAAAAGCAAAATCGTATCTCCGCTTAATAGTATGTTGATTAAATCTAGCACAAAACCGACAACTAGCTACGTCATGGTCAGGGCTTAAACAAGGAATACAGTAAGAGTGGAAATCCTTATGAGGGGTATTTGCTTCCCACAAGAAATACAATTATTAACTTTTTCTGACATCGGACTGGAGCAAGAAAAAGGTTTCCCTAACGGGGTACTTAGCTTTGAGAAGAAGAAGAAGAAAGTCTTCGGAATGAAGCACGAAAAATATCAGGAGTCAGCCGGCCGGCACTTGCAAACTGCTTCTACCGCACGGCAAGAAAGACTGGAGAACATGGCGTCGGCTGGCAGCTTTGTACTCCTGGCGCTCTGACGTCAGGGAGCATGACTGAACAGCCGACGCCGGACCCAGACTTTGGGATTCTGGCCAACTGAGGGCTGCCTGCCGGCAGGAAGAACCCTACAGTGATGACTGCAACAGTGAAACACGATGAACATTAATCCAAATACGAATTTGAAAAAGTGGATTTTCTATAGATTTTTGATGCTAACATTTTACGTTCGTTATCAAAAGAAATCGCCACATCCAAATAATGTATGACATTTGCATTGAATTGATGTGTAAAATTCAAAAACCCAACAGAATTGTTAGTGTAATGAAAAAATTCTTCTAGATGAGATAAATTACCATGCCAAACAAAAACATGTCATCCAAAAATCTTGTATATTTGGATATATACTTAGCATTCTCCTGGCACTGAACAGTAATATCTTTAGATTTTCTTGGTGTTGAGTTGCTATGTTGGAAATACTTTCAGTCCGGAATTGCCTAAATAAGACACTATGGGGGAAGACAATGTTTTAGCTAATATTTGAAAGCCTAGAGTGGAGAGGTACAAACCATCCTTGGCAAAGCAGGCTGGTCTTTTGACCATCTCCTTCCATGCGGACAAATATTGCACCCCCTTAGAATGACACCAGAAACTAAGCCAATTGTTAAAGTCAGTCATATTTTGTTTATATTATGGCATCATCCCCGGAGGAAGTAAAATGCTGCTCAATGCTACGCTCATGCCAGCCTGGGACACATATTCCAAGAGCTCCATCATGTCTCTCTTCATATAGTCTAGGGAGGTACATCTCAGGACATTTACACCCACATGGACTATGACTGAGTCATACTGGTACTTGTGGACAAATGACCTAATGACCTGAGTGTGTGTGTAATGTGGCAGATCCTTGCCCCTGATAAGCAACTGACTGTGACTTTCTCCTTACTCAACCTTATGAGAGGGAAAATGGTGTGTCTCATGATAGAGTCTCCAATGACCAGAATGTTGGATTGTGTGGTGGCTTGCCTTATGGGCTTAGAAATAGAGGTTCCATGAGATGTGTTGATACGGGTGTTTTTTGAAAGAGTGCATTTGTGGCTGCTGAGGGTATTTGTTATGCGCACTTCATCTAGGAGGTCTTAATTACTAAAATGTTGGATTGTGTGCTGGCTTGCCTTATGGGCTTAGAAATAGAGGTTCCATGAGATGTGGCTTTATGTGTTGATGTGGGTGTTGTTTTGAAAGAGTGTATTTGGGGCTGCTGAGGGTATTTGTTATGTGCACTTCATCTAGGAGGTCTTTGGGGTTTAGGAAGATTACATTTAAGTGCCTAAGCATATGTGGGTCTATATGTCTGCTTTGAATTGTGTGTAATGGGTGTAACGTGTGTACTACTGACAACCTTATTGACATTAGGAGTACTTTTATGTGAGAGCTTTGCCTCCAGTGACATTGTGTAACTACATCTCTCACATACCATATCAGTTTGTTTGAGAATTAACTGTTTGTCACTAAACATGAGGCAATTTCTATATTATTACCTCAGGATGCTCATATCCACCAAGCTGGTAACAGAGATAGTGGGAAAGGTTCATATCCACGGCAACAGACCTTTTTATTGACTAGACAGTTGGAGTAAAAAAAGCGGTCAGATTTGCAACTCTGTAACAGTGCTTGTCACTGCAAACTAGCTGTCCTACATGCAACTAGGTACTGCTGAAATTTCAGTCACAGTTTTACCTGCAAAATCTCACTCAAGGTGTCTGTGTCTATACAGGGCACTGCCAAACACTTGAGGGGAAACTAATAAGAAGACCATGAAAATTTAAGGATGAAGTAATTAGAAGAGATTCTGAAGATAGAAACAAATAAGCACAGCTTACTGAAAACAAAGAATTAGCTCATCAAGAATGATAAAAAGGGGGGATCGCATGAATGGCTACTACTAGTGCTGGTCTCACCACAGCTTCACTCTGTTGGGATACAATGCTCCTTTGCGTCTTCTCTCACCAGAAGCAAAACATTAGCACCAATCCCAAGAAGAGAAGCAGACCACAGCCTGTTTGGTGATCCATAGCGTTGTCCCAAATGATGCAGGGGTCTGTATGCTTGTTATACCCTTTTCCTGGTAGAAGCTTTGAATAGCAACAAGACTAACCAGAAATGTCAAGCCCAGACACTGACTGTCTAACAAGAAACAGTCAGGAATGAAGACCTTACAGGTGTACAGCTTCCAGGGACAGTAGTGGGTCCCTTTTTGTGGAGAGTGATGACCATAGCAGTTCTCCACATCTCTGCTATGAATCTAGTGGAGAGTCTAATACTAACTTGGCTTAGTAGTGAGTCTATGAAACAGTGTTTAATACTGATAAGGAGGCAGCATGGCATATTATTAGGACCTATATAGCTTGATCCAGTTGATTTGGAGACAGCACTCAGGACTTACTTGGAAGTGATCAGAAAGGATGATTTTAGTAAGCTAATATGCTGGGGGGAGAGATAGGAAGAGATAGGTGACCACAATTTGAGAGTCTTTGCTGGGGGTTGAAACAGCAAATTCACAGGCTGTTTGGATTTCTGCATCCAGCACACTGGTCTAGCTCATTTAGTTTCTTAAGTCAAGAACTTCACCACACTTAAGATGCAGTCTTAGGCCATAATTACTTATGTAAAACAAGGTAAATCTTTTCCCTAGCATAACCTGCAGAAGAATTTTATAGTTGAAGCCCTCCTTTTAAGATCCCCCATTAAGACTAGGAACATGGGTCCCAAAATGATGAATGACATAACTGGCTATCTGGTCAAAACCAGAGGCAGTAGTAACAGGTAGCTGATGCTACCTGACACTAATACCTCTGATTGTTCCAGCAGGTAGCTATGTCAGAACCAATGGAAAGCCCTGGGCTAAGTTCTGAAACTAGCCAGAGTGTCACACTAGAGCTGAAGAGAATGATTAACTTGAGTACTGATGGCAAATACTGATACAGTAGCTAGAGAGAGAAAGATCAAGTTCTCAAATACAGTAGCAGCTACCAAAGGGGAAAGATCGTAATGGAATTTTAGGCAAAAAATACAAGGTTGGGCATTTTATGGATCCATGAAAAACACACATTCTTAAAGATTGACCCTTATGCAGACACAGCTAGTGAAGGGTTTGAGCCTAACATTCTTCCAGAACAAATAAGTGCTATAATAATACATAATTAAAGATGCAGTCTATAGAATAAAAACATTAGAAATTGTATTTTCACCTTGAATGAAGCAATAAAACAGACATAACAGCCCTAGTATCATCTACATTTGCCTTTCCTCATTTAATGTGTTACCTTAGTATCTATTTGCCCATTTTGATAGCTACATTGACTGTTTTTCCTGTTTGCTATGATGTCATTAAATAACTTAAGTCTCTCTTACCCATTTCTTTTCTTATATTGTTTTTCATCAACTTATTTGTGCTTAAGTATTTCTTCCATTTATCCAGGTCTGCATTGTTTACCTGCACTACATCCTTTTGAGATACATTTGGGGCTGTTCTGTGCAAAGTTTGTGGCTTTCTAGCAATTTGTTGTGGATTGTAGTCATTAAATAATGACAGGTAAGTGAGTTTCAGACTTCATACCATTCATATGAATCTTGCTAATGCAAATCTTGTTATTCTAGCAACTTTCTAAATATACAAGAGAAATATGTAAAATCGCTCCCTGATTTTTAGTCTTTGCTTCTGACTCTTGATCTAAGAATGTGAGAGGCCAGAGGGGTGTTGCAATGAGTTACAGCATATGGTTTTGACACTAACAAGCTGACACACATTCCTGGTCTATTATTTATGTATTTACTTATTTATCCAATCTCAAAGAGATACCTGAGGTGTACAATTATACAAGTGGCTGTAACTGATGGTCATATTTTTGTGTATGTGTGTGTGTGTGTGTGTGTGTGTGTGTGTGTGTGTGTGTGTGTGTGTGTCTGTGCATATGCACGCACATGCGAATGTGGACAAGTCACAGCTTTTCTCTATTTCCTATTTCATCTCATATTTCTGGAATATTCCTCATAAGATTTGTTATTTTCTGGCAAAGGTTTGTGGATTACAATCACAAAGTAATGACAAATGTAAGCTCCAGATTTTATAAGCTTCTGAAAATGCTTGCTAACTCACACAAAACCTGTTATGCTAGCATTTTGTGAAGTATATAACAGTAATATTTAAAACTTATTCCTGATTTTGGGTCTGTGTCTCTGATTCTTGAGCTAAGAGGCTGGTAAGGCACGGGGTTCAATTGGCTACACTATAGGGTTCTCACTAAAGATAGCTGAAATACATTTCTAGGTCATTACTTATGTATTTGTTCATTCACTTGATCAAAAGCAAACATCTGAGGTGTGCACAGTCATGCAAAGTGATATAATTGATGGTCTCATCTGTGTGTGTGTCTATGTGTGTAGTGCGTGCGTGTGTGTAGGCTCTTGCATCCCAGAGTAGCTATGTAGTAAAGGAAGAAATCAATTAAAGTAAGCAGCAGCATCATCTTATGAGTTATGTTTTTTGGGTACAATCCTTGGTTTCTTCATTTTGTTTACTGTCGACATTGTGTTTATTATTCGGTTCTGAATAAACTGGACAATATGAAGTCTACAAGTTTAATGTTAACATTTTAACTCTGAATATATATTTTAACTTTTTTGTAGACACGTGGGTGTGAAATGCACTGTGTTGGGATACATCAATGATTGTCTGGCATTTAGTGCATACGAATAAGGCTATGACTGTTAATGAGCTGCTTCCTGTACTGCAAGGTTTGAATGCCTCAGCCTTTGTTCATCTGCTGTGATTCTGACAGACAATGTTCCTGGACTGAAAAGGAGCAGTTCTATCGGGTGGGCTGTACTAAGCTGTCAGCAAATGCATTGAACAGTTGTCTTTAGAATTCCTGCACCCCTCACATAGCTTCACTATATGCTCTTTGACTATGAATACGAGAACATCTCTTGTAGTTCAATGCCTTTCCAGATGCATTTCAACCAATGTGAGATTTTAGGAGAAGAGAAGCTTTACTGCTCCTCATTGATAAATCTGTTTT